>NW_027526445.1:28902100-29155707 GCF_048455015.1 Haemaphysalis longicornis | reverse complement strand
GCGTGCATTGGTTCAAGATACTGAGTATCTTTCTAATACACTTTCCCAGCTACAAATATTGTGCCATTAGGGAAGTATCAGCCGAAGGCATTCGGAAACTTTTATCGGTTGAAAATATCGGTCGATTCCAGAAAACTCGCTGCATACCAGTTTTTAGTGCGCGACCCGTGGCTTGTAAGCACATTTTGGGGGACAATGTCGAAGACGGTAACGCATGGTTTCAGAAATTCAAATGGGCTGGAACGATACGCGTTCAAATGAGAAGGGCGCTTTGGGAGCGGGGCGGGTTGAAACGGCAAGGGCGTTTTGGGAACGCGCTGAAACCGGAAGCGCCCAAGCGGGATGGTCGTTTCGGGAGCGGGCGCACACGGGACGGGTCAAGGGGGAAGGCGTTTCGGAATGGGTTCAAACAGGACAGGGTGAAACGGGAATGGGTTTTTTCGGGCTACATTCACTTGCGGTAGAGGAATTGGCAACGAAATTGCCTGCATATGACGGTTTCATTGAGAATATAAGCCCTTTTTGCGTAAAATTACTCAATAGAGCTGTCTGTGATCTTATCGAACGACTGCCTTTGTCTGGCTGTTTCCCACACAGCATGTCGCACTTGGTGTGGTCTGGGGAATTCCTTTTTTCTTTTATTAAAAATCTTAAGCAGTTCTTAAAAACTCACAAGACCATATCATCAGAAAGCGAGCGCAAACATGGGACACTCATGTGCAGGCCACCGTGAGATTCGGTTTGCGCAGGCGGCCAGCAAACGTCTCGTTGTTGTTCTTGGCAATTCATTCGTAGCGACGTCGCACAATACTTCCTTACAAGAGTGCCACATTGTCGCTCAGTTGTAAGAGCACTGCGCAGCACCCAAAAAAACGAGGTCTTCCGAGTATTGAATACTCAAAGTTACACCTTCAGCTTACGCCAGTAGCAGGCACTCTTTTCGGTGACACCGTACTGGGTGTCAAATATCCCCAATGTGGTTTTGCTGACAGTGTTCACAAGTATGATGTACGTTGCGACATTTAGTAGAAAGAAAATATTTTGCTTAGATGAACTTCTCGGTGAAGAATTATTTCACTTTTGGCTGAGTGACTGAATCGCGGTGCTGACAGTTTTCCCGTTGTAGAAAGATCGCATTTGCCCATGAAGCAACTGGCGGCGACTCATTTAGTATCCACCTACGTGCAGAGACACCTTGTAATAGGTGGTAATAATAAATTCTCGGTATGACATAGACAGGCCCGAATGTTCGCTCCTAATTAGACAAACACCAGCTGAAAAAGAGACGCTATTGCCACCATTCCGTGTTCGAGTGGGCATTGGCCGAACGTCACCATCGAAAAAGCAGTCGACGCCCCAGTAAACGAAAACACAAAGACGAAATCCCGCGAAAAAGTTGCGACCCAAACTAGAGCTCCACCGAGAGATAATGAGAGGACAGAGGTGAAATGCACTGTTTTAATTATTCAGAGCCTGGGTGAAACCCCCAATGTGTACTTGTTCCACGTACTGAGAAACTTTTTTCAAAATATATCACCGATTTCATCTCATAAATCCCTTTGGAGGTGATGGTTGGTGACCTCTTCATTGCTGTCAGCAAACTCTTGTTGCTACCGGTCGATACTTACACTAGAAAACTCGAACGATAGTGCTCATAGACCGGTAGCCTGTTGTGATGACGAAGAGAAAGTTCTTCCAACCTGCAATCGCGCTTTGTCGTGCGCAAGCTAAGATGCGTGTACACGGAAATCCTGCCGTGTGTGGGAAAGACTTCGGAGTAGCGTGCCTGGGCCGATTTTAGAACGTTGCGTCTGATGTTGAAAGTATGTCGAGTGCGTGGTGGAGATCCACGCAAAGCGCTGCAACGTCCTGCGCTCGGCAGGGAAAGAGCGTGTGGGAAATAACGGTTTTCAAGTAACACAACAACACGGAGCACTTCCTTTTCCCTAAACAACATTGGGATGAAGAGAAAAAACTGTTGTTGCTATAGTTACATGGGCTGTAGGGCAGCAACTTCGGGAAAGAAATGTTTCTCTCTTCCTAGTACCATCGCCAAAAGCTATGCTACCTTGTAAAGCTGTGTCAAAATATCTTCACAACTAATATTAAAGGAAAAACATAATTATGAGGACATAAATTACTTCACTAACCGACGCTGTGTGTCGCCATAAAAAACCTGTAACACGTTCTAGAAACACGTACGGCCAAATTCTACTTAGAAAATGACTTCCGCGGTAAAACTAAATCACATAGTGCAATGAACTTCAGTTTTCATAAAAAATCTATGTTGAGAAAGAAGTGCCCGGTTTTTTTTAGTGTGGGTGGCAGGGGGTCATCCAGTATATCTGTGGCGAGGTGGTATAGGTCTTTCTGTTCCTCTATATCTTCCTAGTGCGGCTATAGCCATGGTCAAAAGTGCAATTTTGCTAATTCAGTATTACGTTTGGTGTGCTTGGGTAGTTTGAAATGTTGGCTCATGTGCTTGCAAAGCTTCCGCGGACACTTGGCTCCAAAAGTTAGTAGTTGTAAATTAATTGTTTACCCAGAGATAGAGGTTTTTAACAGCCGAGCTGCTTAGGCCGAGCACTATGCGTCCGCCGCAACAATAAACCTCGAAGTATGAGGCAAAGTGAGCAAGAAGCTCACGGGAAGAGGCTTGGAGTGCGCACCTTACGAATAAAATGTGGTCAGAGAGGTCCTGGGAATCCAATGCGGGACATCTATTCTGCGAAAACAGCCACCGATTCATTTGTATACACCATTGGCCCCAGAGGTACGGAGTGAGCAGGGGGAGAGAACAAAAGCTTTTGCAGCCAATTCGGAAAAAAATTGTGGGCGTGGCAGAAATCGAAACTGGGTCCGTAATTGGCGTGTATCAGAATCAGCTATCATTTTATTCCGGGAGAAAAGAATTTTGTTTGAGTTCGTCACGCGGCGGTTGCATTGAACTTGAACGGTGGTTCCAGGGCGTGGTAGCACGGTCAACTTTCGAAGAAATGTTAAAGCTGTGGCCGAAATATTCCGGGCACCTTAGTCATGCAGAACTTTCAGTTGCAAGTTCGGAAATAAACATCCACTGGCACAGCCGCGTCTCTGAAGAAGACAGAGAAGCCGCCATCTCTTCTAAATCTCCAGACTTGCACCCCTTTGTCTTTGTCTTTTGCCTTTGAAAATCCTTGGTTTAGTTTATTTGGGATAAATTATAAATATTTTGACTATTTAATTTTATTATGTCCTGTACATTTTTGGATGAATGTAGGAACCTATGTTTGTCTAGTTATTACGTATGCACCCAGTTGTTATATGACATTAGCTATTCGGTTTATATTTTCACGCTTCACCGATGAAACTGTTCGGGGCGGTAACGCTCCATATAGTGTTTCACGATGGCGGCGATGGGAGCCTTCTCCGAATATAATACCCGAAAAAACAAATGGCATCCGTTCACTGACTGGGAACAGTCACAGTTATTTTTAGTTGTGATTCTGGCTGTGACTGGAATCTGTTTGGCCGGAAGGGTAAAATAAAGACAAACTTCTCAATCGTAGAAATTGAAAGACACCGGCGGGGATTGCTGTACTGCATGGGAGCAGTCCGTTTTGATTTTTACCCATCCGACCAAACCGATTCCGCTTCTTTAGTGGTTACATACACCGCTAATATAATTACAGTGACTCTGCCTCGTTAGTGCGCAGAAGCAGTTTGTCCGTTTGGGTTAAAGTTTATAACGACTACTTTCGTCGCCAAGATCACGCAAACCTATTTAGACTATTACCATCACAGCCTTTGTACAGTGGAAATTATTACTATGGATGAGGAGCTAACGGAACGTTTTCTACTAATTTCCGGCTTGGCGTTTTGACCAGTTTACAGTCACCTAACATTTCGCAAACATTGGTTTTTGAAAAAAAAATTATTATTGATTTTAAGGTGAAAAGAAACCAGAAAAACGTGGACAATTTCTAGCTGGACGTTCTAAAAAAACTGTACAAAGAAGTTTTGCAAGAATGCCGGAAAAAAATTATCGTTTCGTGTACCCTGTGTCACCGAAATCTCATCAATGTTCTTTCCGCCCATTGTGCCTATCATCTGTTTGTGTGTTCTAATGGGTGCAATATCAAGATTTGCAATTATTGGTCGAAATAATTATAGGAAAACTCTCACTAGGAGCTTTGTGCTTTTAGTTGATCGTGTTCTGGACAGATTGAAAAAACAAACTTCATTAAAGGATTGTATTTTCAATACTTGAAATGTGCATTTCACCGAGGATATGCGCATTTCAATACTTGAAATGCGCATATCCTCGGAATCGGATCTGCGCATCTTTGGTTAGACCTACAAATCCTTAGCGCCGATGTCTCTGATTTCCTCAGACGAATTACAACATGTTCTTTCCGAAAACAATCGCACTTTTATTCATTTCAACTCTCGAAGTTTTCGTAAAAACTACGACGGCATCACAAATTTTATTTCCTCTTTAGATCATTCCTTTTCCTTTATTTGTTTGTCTGAGACTTGGCTCACTCCCGGCGACGGCAACTTATATAGCATAAATTCTTACAATGCAGAATTCTGCCATCGCTCTAATAACACTCATGGTGGTTCAGCAATTTTCATATCTACTGACATCGCATACACACGAAGGTATGATTTATCACTCGACGTAGCAAATTGCGAGTCGGTTTGGGTTGAAGCGAACTCATCATTCTTAGCTATCGACAGTTCAAATTTCGTTTTGGGCAGCATTTACCGGTCTCCATCATCACCAATTCAAGACTTTCTTCTTTCCCTTGATAATATTCTTCAAAAACTGTCGTCTGAAAATAAATACGTGATCATTATGGGGGACATAAACATCAATTTACTTGATATTCATTCTGCAGTTTACAAAGACTATACCGACTGTTTTACAGGCTACGGCTTTGAGTGTTTAATTAACTGTGCGACAGGACGCCCCGCCCGGGGATCTCACTCGCTAATTGATCATGCTCTATGCAACCTACCAACACGGCCAATATCTGGTGTTGTTGAAACCGACATAACTGATCATGACCCTATTTTTATTGCCCTCAAATCCGACGCCTCTCGTTCTGATGTTTCTTATTTCGCCTCAGTTTTCAATGAAGTAAAATTTGTCGAAAAAATTGGCGATACTGATTGGTCCTTTATCAAAGTAATGCTCGATCCTGTGGAGGCCGTAACTTCCTTCTGCTCGACATTTTTGCAAGCAGTCACTATGAGCACCACGACTGTGAAATGCAAAAGAAGATATAAACAATCCTCCAACCCGTGGGTAACCGATAGCTTATTGACGTGTATGCGGAAAAAAGATAACCTATATAAAAAAACTAAAAAACAACCATTTAACAATGCACTTGATATACGTTATAAAAAATATCGCAACATTCTTAGTAGCTTACTTAAGCAAGCCAAAAAACGCTACTACGAAAAAGCGCTTTCTCAAAGTAAGTATAATGCTAAGAAAAAGTGGATACTCTTAAATGACTTTTTAAACCGACGCCCACCAAGATCTCCGATATCTAGCATTAGCTACAACGACACTGTATATCACATGCCCTCCGACATTGCCAACGCTTTCTGCGATTACTTTTCCTTGCCCCAAACGCATGTACCCTTTGCGGCACTTTCAAACCCACGTCATACACCTCACTCCTTCTTTCTGCGCCCCGTTTCTTCTGAGGAAGTATACGTTACTATCACTCAGCTTAAAATTACAAGTCCCGGCCTAGACAACATTTCTATCCGTCATTTAAAATTAGTTGCCCATCTCGTTTCCGACCCTATCTGCCACATAATTTGATATTCCAGTCAGGCGTGTTCCCTGAAATGTTAAAACGGTCGAAGATCATCCCTGTGTTTAAAAAAGGTAACAAAGACATAGTTTCTAATTACCGACCGATTTCGATTCTGTCCTCTTTCAGCAAGTTAATAGAGAAATTATTCTGTAAAAGGCTAACTAAGTATTTAACAAAGTTTAATTTAATAAATTCTTGCCAATTCGGTTTTCGCTCGGGCAGCTCTACCAGTCTCGCTTTAATGTCTTTACTCGACTTTGTCAAAAATTCCTTAGATAAATCACTATTCGTTGTCTCAGTGTTTTTAGATTTTACAAAAGCGTTCGATACAATCAATCATGATATTCTATTTAACAAGCTACAGTCCTATGGTGTATCCGGCCCCCCCGCTAACCTTCCTGAAAAACTATTTACTTGATAGACAATATGTGATATATGCTGCGGATGCTTTCTCTGAGACCAAAATATCAAACCAAGGTGTCCCACAGGGGTCCATTCTGGGCCCTTTGCTTTTCCTAATTTATATCAATGATCTGCCTGATATCGCTGGTTCATCTCATTGTGTCTTATACGCAGACGACACAACCGTTTCGATGTCTGACAAATGCTTAAATTCCTTGACAAATAAATTAAATTCTGTTCTCATTATTATTTTGGATTGGTGCGAAAAGAATCATTTAATTATTAATCCTAGTAAGACTAAATTTATGGTTTTTAGGTCAAGCCACAGACACTTGCCGCTGGTCCCTTCCTTGTCGCTCGGTAATACTTCAATTCCCCCTTGTGATTGCACTACATTCCTAGGTATCCGCCTCGATTGTTGCCTTAAGTTTAACTATCACATAGACCACCTAAAAACAGCGACTGCGTTCGGCATTCGAGCACTACTCAAGGCTAGGAATTATTTCCCTACTCATACGTTGCTGTCGCTCTATTTTTCATTCATTAACAGCCACTTGAATTATGGTATAATTGCATGGGGCAACACTTATAAATACATTCTGCACTCTGTTCAACACATCCAAAACCAAGCATTGCGCATCATTTCAAATAGTACTGTTTACTGTAGTTCGACATTACTGCAACGCAAGTTTAATGTATTGTCAATCAACTGCCTGTTTAATTACAACATTGCTGTGATGTTGTTTAAACTACTCAACCACCAACTCTCTTTTGAATTTATCGATAATCAGTATTTGCGTAATCCGAACCCAACTAGATTTGCCTGTCAACGAAATTTTTTACTGCCAACAGTTTACACTGACTACGGAAAAAGGAGTGCTCACTTCGCTTCGATTTCTTTGTGGAAACCCTCTGCCTCTGCATCTAAAATCCGGCCTGTCCCTACCGGCATTTAAAAAATCGCTAAAAGACCTTCTTTTGCAGAACTAGTATCTTTCTTTGCAGTTCATTTACCCCGGTTTAAAAGTAAATCTTCATTATGTCTCATCACACTGTGTTTTAATCTTATCACGTCATTAAGATTATTTTTATTTTTTGTTTCGGACAAGTGCTGTCTTTATTGCACGAACTATTATGCATCTTGAACTTCTTAGTGTTTAGCATGTGTGTGTTTGTGTGTGTATAACTATTGTATCTTTGTACAAGGTTTCTACCTACTGTATAATGATGATCTGATATTTATTTTACCTTTGCTATTGCATAAACTTTTCAATGCTGTTTCTTTAAGAGTCATGATTTGTAACTGCTCATCGAGGGTCCCGTGGCAGTCATGGGACTTTGGGACCCTCGTCTGTATATTTTAAGAATTGTACCTCTCTTGAACGGCAAATAAACTCTCTCTCTCTCTCTCTCTCAAATGTGAAGACTGAAATATTCAGCCCGGCGAAAGTAAGTGAATGGCGTCAGTGTGTCCCACATTTGTTGCCCCACTGCTCGTTTATATCGCCGTGTAATGAGGGAGGTAATGAAGCTGAATTACGGAGCTGGTTCTTCACCGACTGAGGTTTTCGCCTAGTTTGATCTGGCACCCGGGAAGGCATCGTGAAGGGGTCGTTTATATAGTACGCCATTTCAAGACATCTGGTTTCTGGCAGAAGATCGCCCCTTGAAGCGTGTCCCAAAACGACGACACCGCCGCCTTTTTTCATACAGTGCGCTCAGCTTCCTGAGCGCTGATCAAGTAAAGAGCTGCAGTTTTCCACCCTTCAACCGAAGCCTCAACGGCCACTCAGTAGGTCAGTGGAAGCTATCACTTCTCCGAAAAGGGTGCCTGCAAATATTGTCGCTGTGTTAGAAAAGCAGGACACAGCAGTTAGATAGTGCTGTAATGACCGCCAAACACCTGAAGCATGTGGCTGCAGTGCGGCATTCGACTGCAAGCGATAGCCCCCCACCCCACACGAAGACACACCACAGACACGCTTACGAAATAGGGGGGCGCAGTCCTGCACGTGTGGGTTTGGCCCAGGATTTTACCAGTTAAACAAAACCACGCGTTGCTCCGCTGTCCTTCCCTTACTCGCCGTGGGGTCTTTCTTTGTGGCTTGTCGAGTGGATGCGGGTTTTCGTTTTTGCGTTTTTAACCTTTCGCGTGCCGATGGCGGTGGCGATGGCTACGTATTGTAATGTTCCCAGTGGCCAAAACAGTGGCGGTAGCGTGCATTTTCTGTGCAACATATGCTCGAAAAGTGTGGCCTGTCTGTCTGTGACAACCAGCATTTGTTATCAGTACAACGTAATAGCAGGTCCCGCTGAAGGTCTGCTACCGCAGCAGTCGCCGCCCGTTGCTTTACGTGTATAACGTGCACTCTCTACAAATGGACAAGCCAGTCTTTACCGCGATTCAGCCACTCGGCCAGAAGTTAAAAGATTTATACAAGGACAGGTTCATATAAGCACACTATTTCCTAGCTACAAATCCGTTACCATATATCTTACTTGTGCACTTGTAAACATTGTTCAGCAAGAAAGCGCAGTAAGGATATTTAAACCAAAACAAACACACAAGTGACACTCGCCCCCTTTTTCTAATGAAAAATAGACCTGGGGGTAATTTTTGAGATTACAAACAAAAAAATATCTGGGGCAGCATTGCATTAGTTAGGCCGTGACTGCGCTTGGATAATGAGTTCTCGAGCAGTAGCGTGGGCCACCTAAGAAAAGCCTGCAGTGCGGACGCCGGGGCATTCGATTCTGCGACGCTCGCCGACGCAAGTCACTTTGTTGACCGCTGCTTCGACTCCTCTGTATTCTTTTGAGTTGTTAGGGGAGCACAAGTTCGCTCCAATAAACGTGTTTCTCATTCAAGACAACTGGATCGTCCTTGTCTTCGTGACATCTGGTAGAGGTGCGGGGTACGAACCCTCTATGCCCACTACAACCTAGGGAAGCCGCCAAGCCAGTCCAACAAGAGCCAGCCTCCGCCTGCAAGATTTACCACCCGAGACCGGTCTACTACCGGAGAAGACGAAGAAGAAAGACGTCGCAACCAGCACCATGCTCAACCAAGCCAATACTCCTGTCGTTCTGCAGCAGCCACAGGAACCGCCATCATTCCGAGGAGCCCCCGCAGGAGACCCAGAAGAATGGCTGGAGAAACTGGAGCGCGTCCGGACATTCTACAGGTGGGATGACGCAGGAACGTTCCGGCACGTTTTCTTTTACTTGGAAGATTAGGCTCGCACTTGGTAGAACCACGAGAGCTCCTTGACAAACTGGGCTCAGTTCAACAGCGAGTTCACTAAGACCTTCACTACTGTGGTCAGAAAAGAACGCGCAGCGCTTTTACTTGAAACTCGAACGCAGCACCCCAACGAAGGGGTAGTGATCTTTGTTGAGGAGATGAAGAGGTTGTTTCGCCGTGCGGATCCGGAGATGACAGAAGAAAAGAAAGTAAGGTTTCTCATGCGAGGGGTAAAGCAGGAGCTTTTTGCTAGCCTTGTCCGCAATCCTCTCAAGACGGTGGCCGAATTTTCTTCTGAGGCGGCTGCGATGGAGAAGACGCTGGAACTTTGAACGAGGCAGTACGATCGCCCGGTCAACGTGCTGGTTTCCGAGACGATCGGTGCCGGGGCTACAAGCTCCGACACACTGCGTGAGACCATCCGAGCAGTGGTCAGGGAGGAGCTGCGGAAGCTTTTTCCGACGACGCCGCAACCTCAAGTGGCTTCCCTGACTGACGTCATCCGCGAAGAGTTTCAACGCGCTTTGGGCACTTCTATGCCATCCGAGGCACTCCGCGAGCCACAGGCGATGACCTACTCATCGGCTGTTCGTCGACCCCGCCCTGCTCCAACCCATCTACAAGAAGCTCAACCGTATACCGCCATCCACTCTCGCCGCCGTCCCCACTGTCGCCGCCGTCGACAGTACCGCCGTACATAGCCAAAACCCAGACGCCGTTGAAGACTGACGTTTGCGAACGCCAGATCATCGTCCGCTGTGCTACCATTGCGGAGATGCTGATCACATCTACCGTCGCTGCCCGTACAGGAGACTCGGAATGCGTGGTTTCTCCGTCGACGCCCCACGCCCCCAACCAGGCCAGCGCCCTACCGAGATCGACGAATACCTGTCCAACACCAACTGAGGACCAGCCCGCTCACACCGATCGCCGTCGCCCTACCCATACCAGTCGCCTAACCGCCTTAGCAATGCTGATTTAGCACGTGGAAGGTTCCCAGCCCACGCGGGGGAAACTAAAAGCAGCAACTTCTGGAGGTGAAGTTGCTTTACGGCGAAAAACTGGAAACCCTCCAATGACGCAAGGACGCGCTGAAGATAGTGATTCACGACATGCCCTCATCCCGACGACCCGACCTAACCCTGACGAGACTCCCGAACACGACGACAGCTACACGGCGCGACGCGTACCCGACCTGACCGAGACGTCCGTTGAGAAGACGACGACAACGACGATGCACAGTGCCCGACCGTCAACACGTACAAGCAGAGATACGATGCCCCGACGAACCCGGTACTCGAGGAAGACTGCATCTGACGTCAAGGTCTCCATCCACGGCTTTGACGTAGTCGCCCTCGTAGACACTGGGGATGACTATTCGGCAATGAGCGGACCATTTGCGTCCAAACTGAAGAACGTTATGACCAGATGGGACGGTCCGCACATACGTACAGCAGGAGGCCACCTCGTGACGCCAAGTGGCACGTGCACACCGCGCGTCACCATAGACGGCACCACGTACCCTGCGGCGTTCGTCATTCTGCCGAACTGGTCTCGCGACGTAATTCTTGGAATGGACTTTTTGATGGACCACGGTGCAATAATCGATCTGCAGACTAAGTCAAAAACTTTTCCCCCCATCACTCCATCACGCCGGAACCGAACACCGAACGACGGGCTGCTGTAAGGATTGCCGATGATCATGCCACCCTGCCAACCCGCGCAAGCTTGATGGTCGCAGTCTACTGTGAAGATGCTGCTCCTGACGTCGACGCTATCGCAGACACTGATCAAAGGGTGCTTCTCGACCATGGTGTGTCTGTCGCAAGAGGCATTGCGCGCTTCAAGGAACACCAGTCCCACATTTTGGTTACTAATTTCACCGAGGAGTACCAGCATTTAAACAAGGGCGCGGCAATTGCCTTCCTCGAAGAAACGCAAGAAGCAAGTCCGACTTTGAACGCACACCCGTAGTAACCTTCAAGCTCCCGCAGCCCTTCACGTTAATCCGGCGCTACCGCAAGAACAACGGCACAAATTATTGGTTTTGCTGCTTCGCTATAGCGAAGGTTTTTCGTCGAGCACAAAACTACGTCATACCCCTCTAGCAAAGCACCGAATAATAGCCGAAGATGGAGCCCGACCTACGCGACAGTCACCGTACCGCGTCTCTTGACATGAACGGTAAGCCATCCGGACTCAAGTCGACGACATGCTCAGCGACGACATTATACAGCCATCGAAAAGCCCCTGGGCTGCGCCCATCGTACTCGTAAAGAGAAAAGACGGCACATTAAGGTTTTGCGTTGACTACCGGCGACTGAACGAAATCACGAAAAAGGACGTGTACTCTCTCCCCCGAATCGACGACGCCCTCGGCCACCTCTGCCACGCGAAGTACTTCTCATCGATGGACCTGAAGACCGGCTACTGGCAAATTGAAGTGGACGAGAGACCGAGAGAAGACTGCATTTATAACCCCAGACAGCCTATACGAGTTCAAGGTGATGCCGCTTGGGCTGTGCACAGCACCAGCGACGTTTCAAAGAGTCATGGACACTGTGATGGCTGGCCTTAACTGGTAAGTGGCACACCTCCCTCGTATACCTCGACGACGTAGTGGTATTCGCCTGGACTTCCGACGAACACCTTGCACGGTTGGAGTCTGTACTCGAGGCCATTCGTACGCCGGGGTTGACGCTGAAGCCTGAAAAGTGCCGTTTCGCATACGGGGAACTCAAGTTCTTCGGCCACGTCGTCAACGCCGCGGGAGTCCTACCTGACCCGGAAAAAAACTTCAGCCATTGCGAACTTTCCAAGGCCGAAAGAGAAGAAGGGCGTGCGAAGATTTCTCGGGCTGTGCGCATACTACCGGCGCTTCGTAGCAAACTTCGCACGCATTGCAGAGCCACTCACGCGCTTGACGAAAGATAGCACCTTTTTCAGCTAGGAACACGGCCAAGAAAAAGCATTCTGCGAGCTGCAAAAACGGCTGCAAAGCACGCCCGTGCTCACTCATTTCGACAAAAACGCCGAAACGGAAATGCACATGGACGCCAGTGATATAGGCTTGGGTGCCGTCCTTGTCCAAAAGCAAAGCGGCTGCGAAAGGGTAATCGCCTATGCAAGCCGTGGTCTGTCGAAGGAGGAGAAAAACTATTCTGCCTCTGAGAAAGAATGCCTGGCTATTATATGGGCGATTTCAAAATTTCGCCCATACGTGTATGGAAGTGGATTCAAGGTTGTAACAGACCACCATGCGCTGTGTAATAAATCCGGCACGAAACACTCCGACGCCGACTGCCTGTCCCGCGCCACCGTCGACACACCACCACAAGACTCTGATAAAGACAGCGCGTTCTTCGGGATCGTGACGGAGAGCGACCTAGCCGCCCAGAAGCGTGCCGACCCCGACTTACGTGTCATAATCGAGGACCTTCAAACGCAGCTTACCAGCATTCAGACTGAGAAACTCTGTCCTCGTGAAGAAGAATTTCAGCCCCGGAACAAGAGCGAATTACCTTCTCGACCTCCCCGCGGACTTTCGTGACGAAATTTTGGAAGCGTGCCACGACGACCCGTCTTCCGAACATCTGGGCACAGCCTGCACTATTGGAAAAATTAAGGCGAGGTACTACTGGCCCGGCCTTACCTCTGACGTCACCCACTACGTCCGGAGCTGCCGTGACTGCCAGCGACGAAAAACGCCGCTGACAAGACCCGCCGGACTTCTGCAACCGATCGCCGTCCCATCGAGACCATTTCAACAGATTGGAATGGACCTTTTAGGCCCGTTCCCTACGTCACGATCACAGAACAAGTGGATTGTCGTAGCGACAGACTACATGACACGATACGCAGAGACCGCCGTTCTTCCGAGGGGGCTGCACAAGTAGTGGCGAAGTTCTTTATAAGCCAAGTTGCTCTGCGACATGGAGCCCCAGAAGTCCTAATTCGAGACCGCGGAACGGCATTTACTGCGGAGCTGATGCAAGGAGTATTACGGTACAGCAACGCGGATCACCGAAGAACGACGGCGTACAACCCCCAAACGAACGGACTAACAGAACGTCTGAAAAAGACAATCGCAGATATGCTGTCAATGTACGTTGACGTTGAACATAACACTCGGGACGAAGTGCTCCCGTATGTCACGTTTGCGTACAACACGGCTTTCCAGGAGACGACGCGGCTGACGCCGTTCGAGCTTGTCTACAGTAGAAGGCCGACTACGATTCTCGACGCCATGCTTCCGCACGTTGAAGACGACGACCTCAACGCCGACGTCCACGGATATCTTCAACGTGCGGTGGAGGTCCGCAAGCTCGCTCGAGTTCGTAGAACGGACCAGCAGCTGGTGGATGCGGGCCGCTACAACCTCCGACGCCAAGACGCTGAGTACCAACCAGGGGACCGTGTGTGGGTTTGGCTCCATCCGGCGACGCGGACTCAGTGAGAAGCTCCTCCGACGGTATTTCGGACCCTACCACATGCTACGACGTGTTGGCCAAGTTACCTACGAAGTGATCCCCGATGGTCACTCCGGCACATCAAGACAACGCACGCGGCCTGAAGTCGTCCACGTGGTTCGCTTAAAACCTTTCTACGGATGATGACGAACTTTTATTTTCATTTGTTCGGACTGTCGCTTATGTCAGCATCGGGTCGATGCACTCTTAGACGGGGGGTAATGCCGCGAAGCATACATTGGGTTTGTTTATTTGTGTTTTGCTTTTACTGCCCGGCTGCGCCGGTCTGTGTTATCTCTGCGCCAAGGGAAGCGCGTGTTCCATTCTTTCTTTCTGGGCCGCGTGTGTTATCTGTTGTGACAGGGAGAGCATTCTGATCTAACGTGAACAGCCCAGAATAATCTTCTTGGATCTACTATGTTGTCGATGTGAATCGACGTTTCGAGAACCACGCGCGCCGAAAGATAAAAAGCCTGCAGTGTGGACGCCGGGCATTCGATTCTGCGATGCTCGCCGACGCAAGTCACTTTGTTGACCGCTGCTTCGACGCCTCTGTATTCTTTTGAGTTGTTAGGGGAGCACAAGTTCGCTCGAATAAACGTGTTTCTCATTCAAGACAACTGAATCGTCCTTGTCTTCGTGACAATATGAGGGGCATCCACGAGTTCCTCCGCGGTATTATTGACCCCCAGAGCTTCGAGTCGAGCTGTGGATGCGTGCAAGGGCACGGGTAACTCGTCCTTATCAGCTTTTCTAATGAGGCGATCAATTTTCTCGAGTTCGATTTTTGTTACACAAATATAAGGGAGGGAGGGAGTAGGTGATGCGGCTTATCACGAATGCTTGTACCAGCTGGAGTCTTTCTTTCGGCTTGCGTTTTATGGGACTGGTGGTTTTCCGTTGAAGTAACCCGATAGTTTGGTAGGCATGCGATGTAATTTGCGATATAAATTGAGTGTTTGTTATACTAAAGGAGAAGACCAAAAATTTTGACACTTCCTACTGTTGGGTTGATGTTGTCCCCAATCTGAATGTGTATGCCCGTTAATGCTTCCGATCTACGCTTCACGGGTTGAAGAAGGGGCTCAGAATTCCCTGGTGAACAGTTGAGTCCTGCCGCACCCGCCTCCTCGACAACCACCGGTGCACCAGCTTATAGGGCATCTTCTATGAGGGCATCGCTGCCACTCGATACTCCGACAGTAATGTCATCCGCGTAGAGGCACCCGCGTAGTAAATGTTAAAGACTCTTTCCAGACTTGGGTATGTTGAGAAGGGCGAGATTAAACAACAGCAGAGACCATACGACGCCCTGCGGAGTGCCAACTGAGGGGAGTTAAACAACGTGTGATGCGACGTCCCCGACCAGAAGAACTATAGTGCGAGACGTGAGGAAGGCTGTGACGTAGTGGTAGGTACGTTTGTCAGGGGTGGCTGTTGCCAGCCCTTGCAAGATTGCCTTGTTTGATACCAACACAAATGCCTTCGTGACGTCTAGGGCAAGTACAGCGGCCGTGTGTGTTTTTGACGGAGGGGTAATTACTTCCTGGGATAGTTTGAGAAGAATATACTCAGTGGACAATCCAGATCTAAAGCCGGTCATGGAGTGTGGCAGAAAATTAGTAGAGCTGAGATAATTCGTAAGGCGAACAAGAAAGATGTGCTCTAGCAATTTTGCAACGCAAGAAGTTATTGAGATAGGCCGAAGATGTTCAATATTAAGCGGCTTCCCCTGTTTAGGTATCGGCATTATTGGCGTGCTTCCAGAAAGGGGGTAGAACGCCGAGTTTCCAAAACATGTTATAGTATTTTGTAAGTGTTGAAATAGATTGGTCGTCTGGTTTATAGAGCATGTTGTTTGTGATGCCGTCAGGTCCTGGGGCTGATCCTGGGCGAATGTGGAAGATCTTCCGTCCTATTCAGGGGACGCTAATGCTGAACTATATGCTGAAATAACAAAAGAGCGCCGCAGCGGGACGACCGTTTCTTTATGAACGTGTTTTTTGGCTACCGTTCGGCTTCTGTGGTCTGGCGAGTGCGACGGTAATAAGGAAGTTAATTACGTTATCGCTCCTATGTTTTCAACTTCTTTCATTTCGCCACTAAGTCTTCTCTTTCCCCTGTCCAAACTGCAGCACTCCATTCAACAAGTAATAAAGGAAGCCGCCCCACTACCCTTTTTCAAAGCCGTGCTTGCAGCAGTTTTATCGCGGCTTCCATATGTTGTGACACTGGTTCAAGCCGAGCTCGGCAAGGCAAACCTATGGTTAAGTGGTGCTGACAGGTGCGATGAATTTATCGCTCGCCGAGGCTTTCCTGCTAACATTCCCGTCCCAACCACCAGGTTAAAACGCATTCTGTCTTAAGAAACGTATTAACAACAATAGTGGAACCAAAAATACAGACGAAATGACCTCGCTTATGTCTGGAGCTAGTGGCTCGAACGTCAATAGCAACAGTAAAAAACAGCCCCAACGGGTAACGCCCCTGTATTGAGAACGCGGAAAAAATAAATGACAGTTACCAAATTTCCATTGAATTTTACTAGGACTTTGGAGGGAAGAGGAAGACATCGTGATGGGTGGCCGGAGAGAGAGATGAATTAGTTACGTGACAGCGGCTGCAGAAGACTTTGGACAACATTTGCATATAGCGAGCAAATGTTCCGTCTCCTCTGCCCGAAATTCTATACATGCTCAAAAGGAGAATACCAATTAGAACACAGGACCACGTCAGTCACTCGAGTCATTGCTTATGATTTTAGTGCTTTACTAATGCCCTGAAATGGCAGTGGTAACGACCTGCAGAACGTCCGTGCAATTTTTAGGTCGGAAAACGCGTCATCGCCAGTGAGTCGGAAAGCCCACCTAACTTGCAGCTGTTTGCGGAAAGCTACCGAACTAGTGCATGATGGAACTTTGCGTCGGCCGTACCAGTCCGCATGAGGCAGGTCGGCGAGAGAGAACGAGAGAAAGAGAGAGAGAAGTGACGCCAGAAGAGAACAAGACAAGCACACCGCCAGGGAGAGCAGTAGTCGCAGTGGCACTGTAAACTGCAACACTTCGTGCTGGTGGGCTTAAAAGCTTGACTCAGTCCTTAACTGTCACCCCTTCCTTTTACACAACGAAACAGTACAAGTGCCAAAGCAACACCGGCGCAATAAAAAAACCACCCAGCGCCTTTAATTTAGAACCCGCATGTTGAGGTGTCGCAAAATTAGTTGTTGCTGAAATTAAATTGCGGAGTCCAATATGCTTAAATAATTTCGGTTTCACATCTAGGGGGAGGCGCGTAAAAGGGGCCTGGGATACAGCAGTGCGGCTGCCGAGAACAGTCCTTCTGTTCCAGTGTTGCAGAATGGACGGGTGAAAGAAGTGTTAGCATCTTTGTGATCTGTTGTTTGTGCGTATATAGACACAGCCACCAATAATGAACCATTTTCGCAATGCCTGTGTTGAAAATTATCATCGCCACGCTTCTCCGATGCATGAAGAGGACGATGAATAAACCCAGATGCGACGGAGATGGGGAGGGATAGCTCGCGCTCAGAGCTCGCTCTCGCGGCTCGAGGCTGGCTCCTCGAGGAATTGAACGACGAAGACACCACTGGGTGCCACGAAAATAAACCCTCTGCTTCTGCTTGGAGAGCTTCATTTTTCGACTCCCGCCACGCCTTGGCTCAACATTTTTGGTGCCGAAACCCGGGACCCACAGCGGGACCTGCCGAGAGCATCGAGGCAGCGGAGCCACCATGGAGAAGCTCAAATGCAAGAGGACATCGAGGCGGGCGCAGAACGCAAGGATCATCAACGAGGCAAGTGCCGCCATGGCCGATCCTTGCGCTACGGTCGACCAACTAGCGTCGCTTTACGAGAGACTCAAGGCTAATAACGACGAGCTAAATAAGATCAACGAAGAGCTCGAAGCTCATATGCAGGATCAGGGGACATTTGAGGCCGAATATGCGAGCGTGATCGAGTATCAAGATAACGCGACACGCGTCCTCGCTAAAAAGCAAGAGCAACCGCCTTTCCCAGGCAGCTGCACCTATGACAGGACCCGTAGCGAACGTCACGCCCCCAGTCGCTGCTACGACTTCGGAGAGAACCGGGCCAAGCTTACCGAAACTCACCATCACTCCTTTCTATGGGGACCTGTACCGATGGAATGAATTTTGGGAGCAATTCGACCAAATGATAAACAAGAATAGCGGCCTTTCAGTTTGCGAGAAATTCCACTACCTGCGACTCTTTCTGAAAGGAGATGCTGCTTCGGCAATCAGAGGGCTACCTACGACGGAGGCCTGCTATCAGGATGCTCTTGCAATGCTGAAGAAGCGTTTCGGTGATCGCACGCGACTCGAGCAAGAGTATTTCGCCAGGCTCCGAATGATCAACCCGATCAGGTCCTCAAGTGATACAAGTGGCCTTCACAAGCTCAACGACCAGGTTTTGGTCAACATCCGTGGCCTCGAAACCCTCGGCGTGAAACGGTCCTCCTTTTCGTCGATGCTCTCAGACATCCTGTTGCGAGCCCTTCCGCACGACATCGTGCTCCAGTACCACCGCACGCGCACTGCTGAAACACCTACACCGCAAGCGGATGCACCTGAGGATTTGCCGACAGACCTAGACCATCTTCTGAAGTTCCTCAGCACCGAGCTGGAGAACCTTGAAAAGAGTGATTTCAGGAGTCAGAGAGGGCGAGACAGCAGGCTTGAATATGAGGCAGAGAAAAGCATCCGCCCTAGAGACTCTAAGCCCACGTCGTGTGTTCTCTCCAGCACTTCAGCGACGTCCGGTGAGGGGTGTGCATTCTGCAAGTCAGAACTTCACATCACGGAGTCTTGTCCTGCGGACATACCTTCGGAAAAGAAGCAGCTAATTTTGTCGAAGGAGACGCGATGCTTTCGCTGCACGCTGAAAGGACACCGAGCACGTGACTGTCGCCGCAAGATTACCTGCAAGGCGTGCGCCGGTAGACATGCATCAAGCGTCTGTAGCCCGAGAAAGAACAACGCACAGGATTCTCGTTCTGAAGGAAGTCCGAACCCACGCACGACGGTCTGCGCATCAGTTGGAAAGAAGTCAGGAGTTGACACAAGTGGATGCGTTCTCCTCCAAACTTTTCGAGCCTGGGCAGTGAGTTACAACGCTTTCCGCTACGTCCGAGGCATATTCGACGGTGGCAGCCAGCGGACATTCATGGCCGAAGAACTTTGCAAACACCTCAAGCTGAAATGCGTCGGAGTCATCAATATTGCTCTGAACACGTTCGCCAACGCCAAAAGTCAACCGGCCGCGAGGCGCCGTATCGTCGAGCTTCGACTGAAAAACCAATTTTCCGACACCGAAGTTGTCCTCAGCGCCATAAATATACCCCACATTTGCCAGGACATCGAAGGCTCGACGATGGATTCATCCTTCGTTCGGGCTTGCAAAACATCGGGAAAGGACATTGCTGATGAGCTGCTTCACCCTGACGTCATCACTCGCGGTGGCATAAGCATCCTCATTGGATCGGACCAGATGTGGAAGATAATGTCTGGCGAATTCGTGAGGTCCCAAGAAAACCAGGCTATGATTGCTATAAACACTAAACTTGGATGGACGTTTCAAGGCAGCAGCACCGAGTTGACAGCGACAGCAACTACTTCGCGCACGATGGTTTGCGTTCTGCAGGCCGATGTAACCCAATGCGACGATATCCTTCGATCGTTTTGGGAAGCTGAAAGCAATGGGATCTTGGATCCGACGAGCAGTGGTACCTCAAAGAGCTCAGCGTTAGACCACTTCGAGAACAACGGCTCCTTCCGACATGGACGATACCAAGTGGAGCTACCATGGAAAACTACCGTCGAGGTTTAGAACAAGGATATGCAATCCGGAAATTTCGTGACAGAAATCAACTATGTCTCGGTGGCAGGGGCTACCGGTGCTTCAAGCATAAGGGAGCTGAACCCTTCCTTAGATGCGGGCGGTATCCTTCGGATCGGGGGACGCTGAGCCCATTAAAAAGCTGTGAAAATTCAGAACCCAATCATATTGCCACTCACCTCACTAGAGCCCACACTCAAATTCTGCACGGCGGCGTGAGAGACACGATGACACAACTACGAGAGAAATACTGGATTTACCGAGCAAGATCCTTGGTGAAGCTAGTGGTCAACGGCTGCCATCTGTGCAAGCGGTTCCGAGTCAGGCCCGGAGATGCTCCGACTGCCCTCCTTTCGAATGACCGCCTATCGTCTGCAAACGCGTTTGAGGTTTTAGGAGTGGACTTCGCTGGGCCTCTCTACGTACGATCACCAAGCGGCGATTCCAAGTGCTACATCGCTCTCTTCACGTGCACCGCATCAAGAGCGCTCCACTTGGAGTTAGTCTTCGATCACAGCAGATGACTTCTTGCTCGGCTTTCGGAGATTCGTGGCCCGCAGGGGTTTACCCAGGGTCGTGTACTCAGACAACGCCCGAACTTTCAAGAAAGCCTCGGTGGACGTGAAGCGAGTCTGCCGACTCCTCTCCGATCAAGAAGTCGCTGAGCATTTAAGCAATGCTGGGATCAGGTGGAAGTTCATCGTACCCAATGCCCCGTGGTGGGGTGGTTGGTGGGAGCGGCTGGTTAGGACGGTTAAGCAAGCACTCAGAAAGGTACTGGGGAGAGCCAAGCTTGGGTTTGAAGAATTGGCTACCGTCCTCACCGAAGTAGAAGCTGTTGTGAACTCCAGGTCTCTTACTTTCGTGGAGTCGGACATAGGGGAGCCGTGTGCTCTCACTCCTGCCGATCTCCTCATTGGTCGTAGACTTACGCATGTGCCTACCAAGAGTGACTCGGGAAACGATACAACCACCTGTTCACGCACTGATGCCGTGCGGCGGTATCAGTATCGAGAACGTTTGACCGAACACTTCTGGGCTAGGTGGATGGAAGAATACCTGTTGCAGCTTTGGTCTGCACACTTCACAACGAAGAAAGCGGCCACTGAAGTCAAAGTAGGAGACGTGGTGTTAGTGTACCAAGAAAAAACACCGCGCCAAATGTGGAAACTGGCCATAGTTCAGGAGGTCTACAAAAGCACCGATGGTACCATCCGTTCTTGCAAGATCAAGCTGCAAGATGGGCTTGTGACAACCAGACCCATACAGAGACTTTACCCTCTTGAAATTCGTGCCTAGCCATTTTCTCGCGTCCCGGAATGTGTTGAAAATTATCATCGCCACGCTTCTCCGATGCATGAAGAGGACGAAGAGACGGAGATGGTGAGGGATAGCTCGCGCTCAGAGCTCGCTCTCGCGGCTCGAGGCTGGCTCCTCGAGGAATCGAACGACGAAGACACCACTGGGTGCCACGAAAATAAACCCTGTGCTTCTGCTTGGAGAGCTTCACTTTTCGACTCCCGCCACGCCTTGGCTCAACACCTCTGTCTTGTTTTGTTGTACCCTAAGTAGTCCGTTATTCATGAAGTAAAAGACGCTACATCCTGAGATTTCGCAAACTTAAAGAAACAATAGTGGTTTCTCAATGAGCGGTTCCTCGCGAGAGCTTGCAGCTGCGTGAATACCTCAAATAGTGGTTGCAAGGGAATGTGTGGTTTTATTCTATTTTGTTATAGACTTTATACTTTGTGCGTTAATCGTTGATGTTGTGGGCGTAATATGTAATTTCTGGCATAGTTCTGCCTGGCGTCTGACTGAAAATAACTGATACAGTGGTGACCGTATGGATACGCATTCAAGTGCTGTGAGATTCAGGTTTCTGCTAGGCCGTGAAATATGCTTGTATTTCATGTCGTTAAGTGAAATGCTTTTCGATTAATATTCAGGTTTTTTCGGTGCACGCGAGATATACAAATTTGATTATCCCAATTTCATTGCCCCAAAATTCCTCTGCTTTTCAGTTTTCGCTACATTTCAGATAAATGTAAAAAAAAAGCGGCCATTTCCAGGCAATTCGACCCATGTTGATGATCCCGAGCTAGTCGAAATTATTCCGGAGACCTTCATAACTCCTGTACCTCCAAGTCTAGGTGCAGCATCGGCGTGTTAAACGTGGAAATAATGAACACAGCGATGCTGCGAAAACTTCTGTTACATATTTAGTTAAGCGCTCGAGACCAGTGACCACACAGAATTGATGGGGGCGCGGGGGCGCAGCATATAGCCAAAAGTGCATCGCAGGAGCAATATTGCTGCTTATCAATGATTATTCTATATCCCTCTAAGAAAGACAATACTCGGGGACAACTTTCTGTGGTAATGGAGCGGAAGTAACGGAGGGAGCTAACTGCTCTGTGTTACTGCGCGAAGTAGTTCCCAATAAACTGGTTTCGGTTTGAGTTTCGGCGTTACCGATACGCATTTGATACAGTTCATTTATTCGCATAAGCTCCGTAGTTGAGTGCGCTAAACAACGATCACCGATCATGCAGGCATATTGGCGTCTCCTTACACACGCTTCATTTGTTTGTAAACACCGGCCAACGCTTTGACTGGACACGGCCCGCGCGGCGGTGAACTGAAGAACTCAGACAAACTGCGGACTCGGTATCGTTCAGAAAAGAAGTGAAGTTTGTAAGCGCTGCAGTTTTGACGGAATGCACCGATCTGTAAACTGTTCTACTGGACAGCACGATCGGCATGTGCGGCCTACTTACCTAGCGCGGTCGCGGTATACCAAATGAGCAGCATACACACATGCTTACGCACACGCTCGCTTACTCCGGGAAACTGGCTAACCGAACCGATTGCGAACACAGCGGAGAATCCCGGTTGCATCAGTCTCACTTCGGCGTACACTTTGCAAACCACTCGCTTCGTTTGTTTAAACTGCGAAGCTTCTTACAAATCCTACGCAGAGAATGAAGTGTCGAGCTGCCGAGAGAGAGAGAGAGAGAGAGAGAGAGAGAGAGAGAGAAAACATTTTAATGAGCTGAAATGTGAGAGTGGAACCCTAGTCCGGGAATCCATGCGTTGCCCTCGCCGTCTTGGCCCGTGTCACCACGAAAGTGTGATCCTCCGGTTGACAGCTGGTCAACAGTGTCTCCCACAGCTCAGGAAAGCAACAGGTGGAGAGGGGTGGTAGGGCTGGGTTGTGAGCGCATTCCACAATTACATGCTGGAGGGTACCTAGCTGTGGACAAAACTTGCATAGCGCTGAGTACTGTGTGGGAAACAATAAATTCATTCGAACCGGGTGAACGTACGTGCCTGCTTGTAATTGTCGGAGTGTTATTTCCTGAGTTTTGCTGAGGGATGGGTGAGGGCACGGGAATTTTTGTCTGGTGGTCCGGTCCGAAAGCCGTCGACAAGATCACCATGTTTTTGTTTTCTTGGGGGGGAGGGAATCATTGCGACACCAGCGGCGACCGCTGCAACCAAAAATATCCGAAAATGTAAAAAAAAAATGCCCTCTGTTTTATATATTCTGGATAGTAATTTAGTAGCATTATCACTGCGAGTCTAAAACATAAGAACTAAATATTCTTGAATTGCTGAGGTTACCGCCAGCCAGTTATTTTTGTTGAACTACTTCCAGGTGCGCAGTGAAAAGGCGTGGTCTGGCTCCGCTCCGTAGCCTTGGCTGCATTGCCACAGACAGTTGTCCCCGAGTATAGCTAATCTGCAAGACTAGAGGAGAAAGTGACTTGTCAGCAGGTGCGAGAACTTCGCTGAAAAGGATAGTTCGTGTGGTTTATTTTGTGTTTAAACTCAATTTTGGATTTTCCTCTAACTTCCAACTACGCATTAGAAAAAAAATTGAAATTTAAATTTGAACAACAAAAGCAAGCAATTAAGATAATCAAAGATCACTTTTAACAACTAGCCCGCTGCTTTTTTTTATTACACATTGTTTCTGTTTAGTTACTGGGCTAGTTTGCGTTTCTAAATATGAAATATTTTTTTTTATTGCTGCATCAATCGATTCATTATTTTGAGGCTTAGCGCTCCGAAGCTACACACTTAATATGAGGTGCAGAAGTCGTGGAGGCTCGCGAATAATTTCGGCCAGCTGGTGATCATTAAGCAATGTCGAAATCCCTGCACACGGCAGCATCCTTCTGAAAAGTTGCCACAGCAATCGGGATCTACCCACCTCATTTGGCATAGCACCGCAAGGCCTTCTCCACAGCGCCAACACGACGGATGGCCCTACTGGCGGGTGCGCAAAATGAGAAGCGCTGATGAATTTTTTGTGAACTAAACCATGTACATTCTCCGAAACTGCGCATGGCCATTGCCAATACAAGATGCCTGCATGCAGGCATAAGGCAGTTTTGTTTTCGGAGCCGGTGAAATTACCTCAGTTCAGCCACCTTCCTCGGGGTATTTTGAAAAGTTTTTTTTCATGCACACACAGCACAGTTTAGTGGGAGAATGTAATATTTCGGACATATTGTTGATCTGGTCGGCCATCGTGAACCAAGGCGCCCTTAAATAACTACAAATGGGCAGTGGAAGCATTTCTTCACGGTTTAAGAGCGCGTAGAAGAATTAGAATTATAATGGTAGAAAGTATGCGGTGAAAAATCACGATTACTTTCGTTTATTAGATGCGACGCATCTCTTGATCTGAGGCATATCCCTCCTGCGTCGGCGTCGGAGTCGGCGGCGTCCGCACGCCACCTGCGCATGCGCGACTCTCCTACGCTCTTCTCTCCGACAGCTGTGCACAACACTCTCACTCTGTCTCATTATCACAAACAACAGCTGCGTGCGCGCGCTTCACTCGCTTCGCTCCGCTACCGTGGCGAAAATGCGCGCCTGCGCGACTCTCCTCTGCTCTCTCCTCTCCTTCGGGTGCTGCGGCGGTTCAGTCAGCGCTCGCTCTCGTTCGACTTCGCGTCACAACAAGTTTCACCCGATTTAGAAATCAACCCAACGAAAACACCAAATAAACCCCATGATGTGTCGCATCACACCAGGGTTCCTTTGCGTGAAGATGGGTGTAATTTTTTTATCGATTGTTTACAGACGTTTCTCTCCATTTCCTTTGTTCACAGTGCTTGCGGAAGTCTTCCTAGCACTTTATATTGCCCCATTATATTACCTTGGTCCTCTAATTAAGGAATAGCTTAAAACTCCCCTTTTCTTTCGCGTTCTTCGCTCACCGCTATTCCTCCCCGCTGTTTCTAGTCATTACACCAATCACAGTAGGATATAAATTCAACAATCATCTAATCACTACACATTGAGATTAGATAAAACCATTATAGATATCCCCAAAAGTACTTTTAGGGAATTTTTTTCTGTGGACGTCAGGGCAGTGTTTGTTTTTGTTTTTCATGTGTCCACTTCTTGGTGTAACTTGCACACTTAGTTTTGCTCTAACTACATAATCTTCGGCTTGCTCCTTGCCACTTCTGGGGTAATAAACAAGAACAGTTAGGTCGCAATAAATTCTATGCCATAAGATTATAACGTTTCTTTTTCGCGAAATTTTTTATCTTCAACAAAATACGCTGCGTCCTTTTCTGACGCAACTGTTCACTATGAATACTGCAGCCCAGTTCCGCATATTAGCCTGTTGTTTTTTCGGCCCCCTCTATTCTAAGTCCGTAAAGGTTATTCCGTAAAGGTTATTCAACAATGGACCATATTCACACGATCAATCAGGTGATAGAGAAGTGCGCTGAGTACACTAACCCCTATATATAGCCTTTATAGATTATGAGAAAGCATTTGACTCAGTCGAAACCCTAGCAGTCATTCAGGCATTACGGAACCAGGGGTAGATGAGCATTATGTAAGAATACTAGAGGATATCTACAATGGGTCTACAGCTACCATCATCCTCCATAGGGAGAGCAGTAAAATACATATAAGGAAGGGTGTCAGAGAAGGAGACACAATCTCTCCAATGTTATTCACAGCATGCTTACAAGAAGTATTCAGAACGTTGGATTGGGAACAGGTGGGAGTAAGGGATAATGAAGAATACCTCAGTAACCTCAGATTTGCTGATGACGTTGCCTTGCTAAGTAACTAAGGGGACGAATTGCAAAGCATGCTTACCGCACTAGGCGAACAGAGTAGGACCGTGGGCCTGAAAATTAATATGCAGAAAACAAAAGTAATGATCAATAACCTCGGGACAGCACAGCAGTTTGAGATAGGCGGCGAGACAGTGGAAGTGGTAAGCGAATATATCTACTTAGGTCAAGTTGTGACCCCAGATCCCAACCATGAGGCAGGGATAATTAGAAGGATCAGAATGAGGTGGGGTGCATATGACAGACATTCTCAGATAATGAATAGCAGCCTACCATTTTCGCTGAGGAAGAAAGTGTATGACAGCTGCATCTTACCGGTACTCACCTACGGGGCAGAAACTCGGAGGCTCACTAAGAGGGTTCAACTTAAATTGAGAACGACTCAGCTGGCAATGGAGCGTAAAATGATAGGTGTAACATTAAGAGACAAGAAGAGAGCGGAGTGGGTCAGGGAGCAAACTGGTGTTAAAGACATATTAGTAGAAATTAAGAAGAAGAAATGGACGCGGGCAGGGCATGTAATGCGAAGGAAAGATAACCGCTGGTCATTAAGGGTAACAGAGTGGATCCCTAGAGAAGGCATGCGTTGCAGGGGTCAGCAGAAAGTTAGATGGGCAGATGAGATCAAGAAGTTTGCGGGGATAAATTGGCCAAAGTTGGAACAGGACCGAGGTAATTGGAGAATAATGGAAGAGGCTATTGCCCTGCAGTGGGCGTAGAGAGGCTGGTGATGATGATGATGATGATGATTCCAAGTCACTGTCTCAAGCACTGTGGCTTAAAATAAGTTATCGAGTTCAGCATACTCCGGTTTGGTGCTTTGTGACTGTTACTTTGGCCCAGAACCCATTCTATTTTTGTGAAATATTGCTATCATCTTAGGGTTACGGATCATAGCCCCAACCAACAATCGGTAATCCTTTTTCAGTAATGCGGTTAACATACGGAGAATTACGTGAATTTATGCACGAATCATTTGCAGTGAAATTAAGGTGAGGTGGTGCGTGCCCCATGCTACACTAAAGTATGTACGCGATCATGTATCACCTTGCCTCTCAGAATTGGGCAATGCACAGTGGTGGATGTATGCACGATTGACGTACCCATAGACGGCATTCTAAAACACGATTACATAGATCTTCTATTAGATGTGTACAAAAATTATTGCGTACGCATCAATTCGATAAGTCGAGTGAAATGTCTAACACAGTTTCGAGAATGGTTATTGTAGAATTCAAGTGCACTTTGATTTTCAGCAATATATATAAAAAATACCTACAAATAAACTCATTCACACTGCTGAGGGTGCACGTTCACAATACCGCTTCGTCTAGAAGTAGTCATTTGTAGCGGTGTAGATAGCCTCGTTGATACGTTTTTATTTTAAAAAGCGCAATGGAGAAACTTACTATCCGGGAAAACGTTAGCTACACCACAAAAAAAGCAAACTTCTGACGAACCTGAGCATTTTATGTTCTTTTTCACTTATAAATGCCCGTCCATGTGTGCTGGCGCATACTGCGGAACCTTTCTACACTGTGCAGACTTTTGTCCAGCAATTGAACAAATAATAATGAACAAACATTGAACAAATATTGAACAAAATATTGAACAACAAATATTGAACAATATTGAACAAATTTTCAACAAATAATTAACAACGCCAAATGCATACTTGGATACCTTCGCGGAAACTTTTCATCTGCTCCAATTTCAATTAAGACACTTTTGTATACATCCTTGGTAAGATCTAAATTAGAATACGCTGCATCAATATGGGATTCGGGCAGGGAAATTTTATTCAAATATCTCTAACTCGTTCAAAACAACGCTGCGCGAGTTATTAAAGACCTGAAAAACACCTTCCATTGGCCTAAGCTCACCCACCGTCGTCAGTATTTTCGTCTTTGTTTATTTCATAGAATATACTATCACAATCACAATTCCTAGTGCCATTTTGGTTTCTGCGCTTCATATGTTTCTGCCCGCATTGATCACCGTCATAAAGTTGCAATAATGTCCTGTCGCACAAAGTCTTGTTGTCAGTCTTTCATTCCGAGCAAAGCATATCACTGAAACCACCTTCCCGGATCAATCGCCGCCATTCAAAACCATCGACAGTTTTGCATAACTTTTGCTCACATTGTTACTTTAGAAACCACGTAGACCTGTTATACACAACCTTTGTGCTGCATTGTATGATCTGTTCTTTTGTGTTTGTAACCCACTCCCCTCTGCAATGCCTCTGTCCTTGAGGGTAAAATAAATGAAATGAAATGAAATGGTATTTTTTTTTCGGCGAAAGTAACTCCGCACCGCTTCCAAGCTGACCACGGCCTGAGCATATGCGGCCACCGAAGATGCCACCTCTCCTTCTCCATCGTCGCTGCCGTCTTTCTGAGGGATTCATCCAACGCCGGTACATCCTTCATGGCGTGATTTCGCCGCCACCTCTTCCCACGTCAGCGATTCGGACGTTGGGACATCGTTATGGGAAAGACGTTGCCTAAAGGCAGCCACGTTACCAAACGACGCCAGCAAAGCCAGCACTTCGGGAAAGCACCCTCGGTGACTCAGGAAGGCTGAATGTCGCTTTCGCCTGTTTATTCTGCCGCGTGCGCCCCGGCTCGGTCGGCAAGCACGTCAGCACATTTATTGTACACCGTAAAACGTGTCTTGGTGCAATTGTTGGTTATATATCTGAAGTATTTTGAACGCACTCACCAGGAAATCGAGTTATCCAGGAACCTTGTACCCGGAAAAACAGCGTAATAATCAGGGAATTTTTAGTGTTCACAACTGCGAGCTTAGTGACCGGAAGGTCGTAAGAAGAGGGAACGTACCCATGAGGTTCTACTGTACTTTTATGTTATGCGGCAGGTGCGGTACACAGAAACACAATTAGCAATGCTAAGTCGATAAGTGAGAGAAAAACCCTAAATCGACATCATTGCTTTTTTGCTGTTACCTCACATCTTAGAGCGGAGCAATGTGCGGCCAGCATTCAGTAAAATGGTTTTTTTCATGACCAGGATTGTTCAGCAAAACCGCGAAAACTCAATCAAACTCAATCAGAATTTTTTCACGGGGTGTGCTCACTCAAACTTGTACTCAAAAGGCTCATCACATCTCAAAATCACTCGTACTCAATGATCACGAAATATTTTTAATTGGACTTACCTGTACTTATACTTTTTGTCCGCGCGAGTATACATACCCAACCTGTTATCACCTACACTCAAGTAATCTTTTCTCACTCTTACTTAGACCTAATCTGTGCTCACAAGTACTGGTACAAGTCAGAACTCATGAGTATTTGTACTTATCTGTACTCACTGCTGCTCAACTCTTCGGTTCTTATTCTTACTAATACGCAACCTGCACTCACGAGTACTCGTACTCAGTTGGTACTCATCAGTATGCGTACTCAATCTGTACTCACACGCAAAGAACTCATCTGTACTCAAACATACTCATAATCAATCTGTACTCACAATTACCCCATAAAGCACAGGACTCTTCGGCATAACTCGGAGCTATGTACTTTGGCCAGTGGTTTTCTATCACGCCTGTTTTTTGCAGACGTGTTCGGCCATTATCCATATTTCCGACGTTTGACGGTATATGGGTATATGGCCGTACTCCCACGGTTGTCGAACGGCCAGCGTCCGACGGCCAGCCAACCGGATTACGTTCGTGTGGTCAGACACAAGCCGTGGGGCTCCGGCCATTCCACAGCCACGCGTGTGCGACCGAAGTACGGCTACCGGAGCGCAGCCGTGATGTGGTTGTCGGTATCCAGATGGAATACAGCTGCCGGAAATTCGACCACGCCATAGGCATCGCTGTTCAGCCAGAGTACCTAAACTGTACTGAGGTGGGTGGACGACCACTCGATGCCACGCAACTAGATGAATCAGTCGCACTGTGTAGCAGCACACACCGACCATGGGTCCACTGCACCCGCATCAGGGTGAGCCCGCACGACACCGCCAACCATCTGGCTTTCAGCACAGCCCTGCTTAGTGACCAGCCACAGTTGACTGCAAAATCTATTCATAAACACTGCTTAAAACTTGTAATGCCTTTATTGATGTGCCTGTTTTAATATATTATGCAGACAATATGCAATTGTTTGCTACAGCCTGAATAGCTGTAATCTCCAGGTCCTGATATCGTCTGTGCGACCCAGGTGTAATGACCGGAGCACGGGTAGCGCTTACTTGAGTGAGTGGAATTTCACAAGGATGAAAATGCAACTTTTACCATATTTCTTTTAGGAACATCTTTCTGAACACTTCCAACCTTCCTGAACACCGCTTGCTGAAGGAATGACAGATAACCTGGAAACTTTTAATCGGCTGATTCCCTATGGAACACCGATTGCCAAATAATAGGTTTCCGGTTCGCTTGGCTTAATTCAGCTGACGACCGTTTACCAAATGAAAAAAACGTATGTCCTGGAATTCTGCCGCGGCCGGTCGCCATTACATCACTGGTTGCCCGATAAACACAAAAAACCCAAATATCTACGCAGAACACGTAAGCGATTGCACGAGGGCCGCACGGCGGACACTCGTTTTCTGAACACCATCTGCAACAAAAGTACAAATACTCTGTGGTCGGTCACTAGTTGCGCTCCGGCTGAACAGCGCTTCCTGAGGAAAAAACTGATGCCCTAAGGCTGTACGCCGGCCCATGTTATTCTAAACATCGGCAGCAGAAAGTAAACTGAATATCTGGTGCCGCGTACCTTCCGTAGTGTGGCTGAACAACGGCGGCATGAGAAATACCAAAATTCTGGTGGCCGAATGTTGCTGTTCAACGTAAGATCAGTGGCGGCCAGAACCTGGATGCTTGCCGGACATGCCAGAAAGCGTTCATTGACGAGCCAGGTTCGGAACACCCTATCTGTGATACCTGGGATGCGTGCCCCATCTGTAGTAATCACTATTCGCACACAATCTGTACTTAGTCATACTCAACTGATCTGCACTAACAAGTACTCATACTCAATCTGTACTCACGCAGGACTACTCGTTCTCAATTATCAGTAATATGTACTCGTATTAAACTGTATTTAACCAATTTGATCTAGCAATCAACCACTTCCATGCACGCGCTGAACTAAATCAATGGACCCCTTAGGTGAAACGAGTCGAAAGGCTTACTAACTCGCCCTCGCTGTGCTAAAGTGCAGGTCAGTAGGGAAGGAAAGGACGATCACGGTACCGTTTTATAGATGCTGCAAATGTTCTTAAAAAGGTAAAACGCATATTTATGGCTATTTTTGTACATGTGTTTAAAGGAGCCATGAAGACAAAATGCAAGTTTGTCTTATTCGAAAGATTTCGTGTTTTATAGTGCCCCCAGCACTTGTCCGAATCCAAACGATGCTTTATTCACTGAGAAATTATTCAATTTAGGTAAAAATGTTGATTTTCCCGCTCAATCTAGCGTTTTCGTGGTCCCAAATGACATCACAGGAACCGACCGCTCTGCAGCCTAGGGTCCCTTGATTCACGCATCCGCCGTACAGGGTGGAGACACGTATGCGCTGGTGCCGCCATTTTGGTCCACTCGCTCGCGGCCGAAACAAGTCATTGTATCAAAACCCCGCCAAAATTATCGCCCAAATGGGGTTAACTGGCGAAGTTTGTATCATCTAATGTGTTTCGCGTTGCTGGTCTCGTGGGAAACGAGAACAACGCTTTGTGCACGTTGACCCAACTGCAGCGGCACGGGACCTTTCATAGGGTGTGTCCACCCAGTACGTTGGCGCTGGCACTGAGGTACTCACGCGTTTGTTTACGTTATCGAACCTAGATGGCGCCACCATACCGTGGCGTGTCGTTTTCTGCGTTTTTTTTCGTTCTGGGAGAAAATGGTTTCGTGAAACATAGTGCTCGCTCGACAAATATGTTCACGTAAGACACCGTCGCGTCAATTAATCGGCCAGTGTCGTCTGAGACAACCCGAAAGCCCCGCAGTTCTGTGCAGCTAAACAAGCATAGTGCGCGCAGTACCAACAACAGCAGTACGAAGCGGTACTTCTATGTTTACATGTGCTTTCGTTCTTACGGCTTTAAAAAGAAGGTGCCCTGAATTTAAGCACAAATAGCTCGTTTGGCAAGCTTGTGCGCTATGCCTAATTTGCGTTTACTTTCGCCGGCCTCCGCCAATCGCAGAACTGGCTCGAATGACATCATAGGTTGTTTCGGGAAATGAGCTGGAGGGTCGTAATTATGTAGCTTATTTCAGCGACGTTTGCGTTAAAAGTAGAGTCAGTATAATTCTAACGAGGCAAGCTTTTGATTGAACCAAACTTGTGTTTTCTATTCATGGCTCCTTTAACAGTAATAAACTTTTTCTCGTCACAAAACCGTGTCTGATGGGCAATGCTGGGATACCACCAAAATATGCTCGAATAGAAGCATCGTCGAGGCGTTTTCCAGCACGAAATAAAATTTATATTTCGTCTCTGATGCAAAAAAGCTGATTGCCAATATAAACACGTATTTTAGCAAACACATTGATTAACGACATAAAAGACAAACATCTCCCTTGGGCCGGTGAAAACAGGAAGCTCGCAGTACTTGAAGCTGTTCCATAGGGTTATGACCGTACCACTTGGTTCCGGTCGCACGCCAGAAAGCACTAAGCCTACAATTACAGCGTATATCAAGAATTACGCCCACCGCAGCAACGGCAAGCGCCCCTAATATAAAGTCTGTACAAAATAGAACAAAACCCCGAAACCCCTTGCAAATACCATTTGGGGTATTCACGCCGGTGGGACCTCTCGGCGTTGACTTCCAGCAAAGCGTCCAGGTATGGCGATTGTACAAGAAATCGCTCAGTTAGATATCATTGTACTGTCTATTCCAGTCGGCCAAATTTAAGAAATCAGCTTTTCTGGATTTAGAATAAATGAACATCTTAGTTTACAGCAAACCCCAGAGTTAGGCGAGCAGATAACGTCAGAAATTTTGCGGTGATGAATTTTTTGCTGATAGCACAGGAGCGCGATAACTGGTGAACTATGGGTGAACCCTGCAGTGGCCAAGTTGGGAGGCTCCTGCTGTTGTGTGTGTGCTGCTTCTGCTGTTGCTGCTCTGCTATTTTCCAGTCCCCGTCCACTTTTCACCATGTAGATTTCAAACCCAAATTGTTTAAAAATAGGCGACGCCGCAATGTAATGCCAGTACAACGGAGTGCAAACCGGTCAGCGTGCGGGGTCTGAATGCAAGGTGGTGAAATGCAATGGTTGTAACAGGTAAGTTTTTGTTTAGTATAAGGCAATGGGCATCCCTCGAGTGGCTTTCTTATTGGGCTGGTGTAGCCTATCACTTCCGTTGTTCTTTTGCAAAAGAGGAAGCCGTAAAACTGCAGTGCTGCTTCATGCTTTCTGCGCCCACCCAGCGCGAACTTTTAGATTCACTTTACCACTGACGCTAAAGCACCATCCTGGCGGTCTGCTCCTCTTGTTGTCTTCCTAACGACGCGCCTGGAAAGGAGTCTAACTGGCTGGCACCGATTAATTTTATACAAAAGTGTTTTATGTCCGGGTATGCAAAGATCTGACTGACATCATATCCGTCACGGAAGTGACGTCGCCAGAAAAAGTGTCGATGCGGCGGTGCCTCGTTGCGAGCCCTAGAACTCTTTCGTCGTAAAACGAGGTACGTGGCACTCTGCCCACTGCCTACGAAGCGAGACACGAGCAACTGTACGAATGCGCCTTATGTCACACTGTATGACTCATTCTGATGGTGCTGCCGGGTAGAAGAGGCGTAGTGATGTAGCGTATCATGACGCTGATCAGCGCCCACAGTTGGCGCCTCGATGCCAGCGCCTTGGCGTACTGGAGACGCGCGTAAACTGGGGCACCCCCGCTATTTTTTGTTTCTTGCATGTCGTTGTAGCTTCGTCTGGCAGGGTGAAGCTTCCGAACCCTTCGCACATTGAATTTGTTCTTGTAACATTCAACTGCTCCTGGGAAGGCCCATTTCGCCTTCGTGTTTTGTCGATTCCTATAAAGAGTAAACAAGCGCATTTTTTGCTTCCCTCTTTCGCAGAGCTGCATCATGCGGAGTGGTACGGTCGACACAACATTCCATCATCCACTACATCGGTAGCTTTCGCTTGATTGAGTGTAGGGTTTAACGCGCCGACGCAATGCAGGCGATGAGGCGCGCCGTAGTGGAGGACCCCGGAATTATTTCAATCTCCTGGTGATCTTTAACGTGCGCCGAAATATCGTACACAATGGTGTTTTTGCTTTTCGCCGCCATCAGAAAAGCGGACTCCGTTTCCTGGAATCGAACCCGCGACCTCGTGCTCAGCAGCGCAATGCCTTAGCCACTGAGCAATCGCGCCTGCTTCGGTAGCTTTCGCAACATCTGCAATTATAGTAGACTTTCCAAGTGACTAATGGACGAGCAAGCATTTTATGACTTTACAATTACTACACGCACATTCTGTGGAAGGTGACCAATGCCACTCCATGGCTTTACTGAAGCAAAAAATCCTGTGATCATTGTTAGGACTATCGCGTTGTTCTGTTCTATTTGGTGTTCCTACTTTGGGCGGGCCCACAAGTTTGGGAGCAGGAGACGGCACATGTGCTTCCTATCTCCAAGTTTCGACCAAAGTCTTCTATTGCCCCTGCCAGAGAACTGAATAATCTTTTCTTCCGCCGACACCTCACGATGTTTCCCAACTGTCGCGGTCCTCGTAGTAAAATTACAATGAAGGTTTGAAATAATTAATTCAGTTTTCCAGCGTTCGCACTGCTGGGGTTTCATTTGTTTAGGCTTTTTGTTACGCTTTGGGTTGGTAGGCGAGATACAAGGCCCAGGCTTGAGCGCGATCATTTTTTTGTATTTGTGATTACAATATTGTTGTTGACCGTAAATACAGCGAATGCTGTTTAACCTGGTGGTTGGGCTCGAAACGTTAGAATGAAAAACAATGTGAGCGAAGACTTCATCCCACGCACCGGCATCAGTTAACCCTAGAAACAATGTGAGCGATGACTTCATCCCACGCACCGGCATCAGTTAACCCTAGCGTTACTTCACCGAGCTCGGGTGGACTTCGCCACCTATGGAAAAAGCGATAATACTGATACAATCACGGCTTTGAAAATAGGACGTGGGGAAGCCCAGTTCGCCTGGTAGAAGCGCAGATATAAAAACGCGCCGCCAGGTGGCTTGTCCTATCGGTTGTTGCGACGAGTTGTCCAGTTTGGACGGTGCTGAGAGAAGAACAAATGCCACAATGAAACGAGGTAGAAGCAGAGGAGCGTTAATGTTACTAAGCTTCTGAGCGTCCATCCCGCCAGACCCAAAAAGCCGAACCGTGGACACGTTAGGAGTAAACGTGGCTGCACCCTCCTGTATTCTCGGAGATTCACTGCAAAGCCAGGGACAAACACACATTTACACATTTCAATGATGGAGTGTTTATTGCTCTTCGGTGTAGTCACGACGACACCACGCAGCAACCTTCGCTGAATCTTGAAGCACCACCTCGCAGAAAACTTCTTCGAGACTCAACCTATTACCCCGCATAAAATTTGATGAACTATTTATAAGCTGGTTGCGGCCGCCACTTTCCCTGTTTGCCCAGACTGCGCGTCACTAGTGCGAAGCGGCCCCAAAATTTTCTTAGTAGTGTCGAAAATCACACCCACGTCTATTTTTCATTAAATAACCAGTGCGAATATGACTTTCCCGTTCGTTTTAGGTCAAATATCCCCAATGTGGTTTTGCTGACAGTGTTCACAAGTATGATGTACGTTACGACATTTAGTAGAAAGAAAATATTTTGCTTAGATGAACTTCTCGGTGAAGAATTTCACTTTTGGCTGAGTGACTGAATCGCGGTGCTGGCAGTTTTCCCGATGTAGAAAGATCGCATTGGGCCCATGAAGCAACTGGCGGCGACTCATTTAGTATCCACCTACGTGCAGAGACACCTTGTATTAGGTGGTAATAATAAATTCTCGTTATGACATAGACAGGCCCGAATGTTCGGTCCTAATTAGACAAACACCAGCTGCAAAGAGACGCTATTGCCACCATTCCGTGTTCGAGTGGACATTGGCCGAACGTCACCATCGAAAAAGCAGTCGACGCCCCAGTAAACGAAAACACAAAGACAAAATCCCGCGAAAAAGTTGCGACCCAAACTAGAGCTCCGCCGAGAGATAATGAGAGGACAGAGGTGAAATGCACTGTTTTATTTATTTCAGAGCCCGGGTGAAACCCCCAATGTGACCGCGTTAAATTGTTTGATGTCGGGGGGGGGGGGGGGGGGGCGAGGTTGTTGAGGGAGGGGTCTATCGCTCGCAGGGTTTGTCATCTGCTTAGCCACCGCACGAATGTTCTGTCATGAGTCTTCCACACGACGAAACGTTTCAGACGGTTTTTTTTGGAGGCGTCATAGCTTGCACTGATGTCACTGAACTGCCATATTGATGTCCCGGTTGAACGATAGAAATCTGCAGTTCTTATTTCGAGCAGTCCAGAAACGGTGAGGAAGCTTAGCGCAATGGAATGAAAAAGTGCTGGTGTCGTCGCGTCGAGGGAAAGCAGCATATTTCACGTGACGTTAAAAGGCGTGAGCTGGCATCTTTTCGGGCGTCTGGCATCGGCACATCATAAAAAGGGCCCCTCCACAATTCCTTCCCCTCTGCCAGCCTACACTTGGCGGTAACCTCGATAACTAAGGTACATGCTGCGAAATTGGCTTTCATTAACTCTCTTGTTCCATGGCCGAATGAACGAGCAGCGACGCAATGAGTTAGCTGACACCCCGAAGCCATTCGAAAGCGAAGCGCTCTTTTCGCGCTAAGTTCACCGAGCTATTCGTGAATGCGATGCGAAACAAAGCATCGCAGGTGCTCAGCTCAAAATTATCTCGAGGAGGAAGATTTGGTTACCTTGCATCTCGAAGCAGAGGCGGCTTCAATTTTAAACAAACATCCAGACGCTGCGTGAGATTCCCTGCGATCGGCCACAGTCGAGGCGTGGTTGAGACAAATCAAATTTCCACCTAGAAACCCGATCATTCCCACGTGCTCAAGACGTAATTTCTACTCACGTATCCGTATAACAAGACCGAGTCAGTAAGAATCCTAGAACTGTTCTGTGCTACACGAATTTTATGGTTCCCAGAAATGTGCCAGAGGAAGCTCTTTTAGGAAGATAAGTAGCTGGTTTTCGACGAGGCCGGGCCCTCTCAAGCTTCACGGACTGTTCTAGTGGAAGTACAGGACGAAAAGGATGGGCACAACCGATCAACTTCTCATGGCATAAAAATGAGAAGGAATTTATGACATGTTCGGGCACGCGTGCTGAATTACAAGTTTCCGAACCACGACATTCGAAAGCATCGACTTCACGCTGGCCTAGAGTAAGTGAATGAACTCCAGCTGCGTGATCTGATATGTGTGCACTCTGTTACTTGTGTAATGTTTCCGCACATAGTGTGATTTGTAAAGCCTCTTGAGTGTCTCCGACAACTTACTTAAGCGGGAAGCCTTGCGATGAGAGAGGATAGTAATGGGGTGTGCGTCACACCATACGTCAACGACGAGAAAGTTGATAAGGCGATGCGACGACAGACCGTGAACAATAGCATTTTGGGGATGTGTGACACAAGTGAACCGGCAGAACATGCGGCACAACTCGAAGCATTAAAATCACGAGATAAGAGGAGATTGTGACTGGTGACGAAGAAAGCGTGGATTCGGAGGAGACACGGTTCTAAATGACACCTGCAATGATGCAATCGCTGAGGTCTCCAGAGGCTATCATTAGGACGCCCGAAGACACAACCACGCTGGAATGACAGCCCTTCTACGAACACCTTGTCGACCAAGCATTAAATCGCCTGCTATGACCATGAAAAGTTGTGTAGCTTAAGTCAACTACCAAGAGGATGCCGCAATGGGTAGTGCATTAGCATAAACTGTATCGACTGCACCAGACGACGTGCGACACAATCTATCACGCCTACTGTCTATCTTTAAAGTGAACTGGGGCTTGCGATATCTCTTGTTCGCAATGAACTTAAGTTATCTTTTTTTGTCGTTACGGTCGAGTGTCTTTACGGTAAGGACGCAGCCAAGCGAGCGAAGAGACCGGCCTTGAAATCTACGATCGTCATTATACCGCAAATGCATGGCGGTAGGAATGTGAAGCGGCGATACGCGTGGAAGGCCGGTCGAAGCCATTCGAAAGCGTTCGGCGGAATCGCTGTGTGTGAAGTGGCTAGGATAAGAAGCGTTTCCAGAGTGCCCGATCGCCTAAAAGTGTTACAAAATGTCATCTGGTTTAAAGGAAGACGAAGCAGAACAATTGAGCCCAGCAGCAGCAGCACGGGCAGCGAGGCTCGTGAAATCATCATCCTCAGAATTGGACAGAATCACCCGTTGCAAGGCCGCCAATAAACTAGTGCACCTTTAATCGCGGCTGCCTCCTGGTCTTCAACATTTTAGTGCCGTGACCAGGATGCAAGGTTTACACAGTTGAAGACCCCTAACGATCAGGCAAGACTATTGAAAAGGGCACCCCGGACCCCGAGCGGCGCATCCAATCAACAGAGCGACAGAGCGACATCAACGTACCGGGCGTCACCATGGACCGTTTGAAACGGAAACGTAGTACTCTCCGCGCATCAAGTACAAAAGTCATCAACGAGATGAAGTCCATGATGGAGGTTTCCCCTCTACCTATCGGTAAGCTGACTGAACACCTTAATATGCTTAAGCAGAATGAGATTGCTTTAATAAACTTCGACAACGAAATAGAGTAGCATGTTCCCGATGAAGATCTAAATGAGGAATTTGCCATAGTTGAACATTACCAAGATTCAATCGCTCGCATGATTTTCCGGTCTGAGAGACAACTTGCAGCCGCGTGCCCTTTGACGACTAGTATGAGACATGAGGTCGCCTCATCCCAAAAAGAGTTCCGTTTCGACTACCGAAATTGGAGATACAGCCTTTCGATGGAGAATTTATTCGCTGGCCGCAATTTTGGGACCAGTTTGAGTCTACAATACATAAGAACCCATCGCTTGCCACAGTTGATAAATTCAAGTACCTGCGCAGCTATCTGAAGGGGAAAGTAGAAGGCATCGTTGGCGGCTTGTCGACAACCAACCGGAGCTACCCCGTAGCCATCGAACTACTGCAGCAGCGCTTTGGTGATAAAAGCTTATTAATCAATGTGCATATGAGGAACTTGCTAAACCTATCTAAAGTGACCTCCTGCGACGACTTGACTGGCCTTCAGATACTTCATGAACGGATACAGACCAACATGAGATCACTGAAGAATCTCGGTGTGGACGTCGCGGCCTACGGAATTATGTTGAGGACTCTACAATTGCAGACTCTGCCCCGTGAGCTCGTGCTCAAGTTCAACGAACAAACGTTAAAGGAAGTACCAGCACGAGAACCGGGAGGTCAACAGCCCGATGAAATTTCGATATTGCTTGACCTGTTGCAGCTAGAAGTACGGAGTCGGGAAATTACTTCCATTATTACTGGAGCAAGAATCGACACGCAACTTCAAGCTCAGGCACCCCGTAACGAAACCAAGGACAACATTCAAGGTCCTACCTCCACGCTAACGGTCAAGATATACCACCACAGACGTCTCTTTTGCGAGTCCAATGGCCACACAACAGGTGATTGCCGGGCTGGACTTTCATTAGACGAAAAGAAAGCCAAATTGCGAAAAAAAAGGATGTTGCTTTCGCTGCGCCAGGCCCTTCCACCGCTCCAAGGATTGCAAGAATGCAAGAAAGCTTTCGTGTCGGAATTGCAAAGGGCGTCATATTACTTCTTTATGTGATCCAACTTGGAAACGTCCAACAACAGAATAACTGTCGAAGAAAGCCGTTGGGTAAGAGGCAGAAAAACCTCTTTCAGTTCGGCAGGCACGTACGTGCCGAAGTGAAAGAGGTTTTTCTGCCCCTTACCCAACGGCTTTCCTCGATAGTTTATGTTCAACACCTGAAGCTTCGTTAGCAGAAACCATTTGTGCGCGATAGAAACACTGAGAGCATCGATCGAGCAGGCGATGAAACCGATTGCGTCAGCGCGAACACCCGCACAAGTTACCCACCGCAGATGTAACTCCAACGAAATGTGCCTCCTGGTCTTCAACAAAAAGTGACAAGAGCACTAATTTTTGATTTAACGGTTAGGCTGTCACAATCCTCAAAAGTTGTTACCGGCAGGCGTACTGTATTCCCTCCATGGGTTCTTTTAAATGACTCCACACTAAGGGTTATAATCTGAGGTTGTAATGTAGAACAGGGTTGAGAACTGGGCACCCGGGATACAGTAAGACCACGCTACAAGCGGCCATACTGTGAACGTTTTCTCTAGCCAAGTCTCCGCTCACTTTCGCAATTGTATTCATTGTGTGCTTGCCGGAAGGACGAAAATTACGCGTATCGTATCGCAAACATTTCGCTTGACAACCAACCCCGATCCAGCCCAACAGTCGGCAGGCGGCGCATGTGCATTGAATTGACTGGATCGAAGAATATGTGTGTAGCTATGAAAGGCTGATCGGTGCATATCAGTGTAAGCGTTTGGGTGAACCTTTAATAAGTGCGTTACCGGTACCAAATAAGCCACCACAACTTTTTGTAATACAACCTCTATACGTTTGCTTGTCATGTACCTTCGAGTGCTGAATAGCTTGGAATTTTTTAGTGTCGAAAACGCACGTATTGAACAAAAGTTTGGTTTTTACTGTGTGCCCAGCAGACTCTACTCGAACAAGAGAAAACCTAAAGTGATATTTATTGCATGCAACCGCAAGATTACCCCTAATTTGAAGCGAAATGTTCGAATATCAGAAAGCGTACAGTACATGTGAACATATAACAGAACAGGTGACAGAAATGGAGGACAAAGAAATAATTATGCACATAGGGACAATGTCCTGCAAGAAAAACAGAACTTTTTTCATTTTTTTTTCTTAATTTCAATTGATATTCGAAAGTGTTGATAAATCTTGCACTGGAAATTTTTTTTGTGCTTTTGCTTCAAGATCAACGCCAATTAGTTATAGAAGCTATCGGTTTAACAACTATTTGCAGATTTAAAATTGCCGGCCTGCAGTTAGCTACATATTGAATGCCTGAATAAATTCAGTTAAAAAATTAAACGACTCTTCAGGGTTGCAAGTCTTTAGGAGTTCCCTTTAATATTATTCTCTGATGGCGGCGATTACAATTCAAGTCAATTTGCCGATGCTTAACAGTAGTAAGTTGGATTAGTAAATAGTCACAATATATTACGACGTGTAACGAGAGAGTCACCGGTACAATTGTGCGCGAAAATCAAAGGGTTTGCTTGCGCACAGGCAAGCAATTCCTCTCTTCTGGTGTTCCACTTTGGGAATGTGCAGTCTGACTTGATTTTACCCAACCGGCAAAACGCTTCCGCTCACTGACTAGCCAGAATCACACTAGAAAGTAAAGGCGACCGTGTAGAGTTAGTGAGCAAAAGCATTTGGCCTGATTGATGAAATCAATGTAGACTGCACCCCTCGTCGCCTAAACGGAACGCGCGTTAGTTAGCACCGTCAACAAGGTTTTATAGGTGGAGCATTAGAAAATAACCCGAATAGTCAATATGCCACATACCCACTGAATAATTCTGTATATGTGCCCGCCTAATAACTGGGCAGAGATGCGCGCTACATCCATTCAAAAATTGATTGATTGTGCGGTTTAACGCACAGACGCAACGCGGGCGATGAGGCGCGCCGTAGTGGAGGGCTCTGGATAAATTTTGAGCACCTAGGGATGTTTAACCTGCGACGAAATCTCTACAGATAGGCGTTTTTGCTTTTTGTCTTCATCAGAAAAGCGGCCGCTGCGGCCGGGAATCTAACCCACGACCTCATGCTCACCAGCGCTATGCCTTAGCCACTGTGCCACCGCGGCGGGTCATTCATCCAAAAATATGCAAGACGTAATAACGTGGAATAATCAAAACATTTATAATATATTCAAAGTGCAAAAAAGGAAGGCATCTAAAAAAAATTACGCAGCTTGCGCTACGGCCGCAAGGCTGAAAAAACAGAAAAAATGGAGACTCCCTTCGCTACTTCGAAGACGCACGTGTTATACCTTAAGGTTACTGCCAAAATTGCCACAGAAACTACTACATGACTGGAGGCCGGGATTGTTTCGTCCTCAGGCTTTCACACCTCTCCCAAAGTCCACCGCAGAAGCACGCGCGAAAACTCCCGTCCGAGGCCAAAGCCGACCCCGCGTTACGAACCCAAAGAAACTGCTGATCACCCGGGAGGCGATGATAGCTCGGATAGACAAGGATTAATTATTGCAATACACGCAATTAATATTACTGCCACCGCAGCCATTTTTTTTTTCAAATGGAGGGACATGCTATTTTCGCGCCGCTGACAAAGTGGGCAAGCTGTCAGTTTCAATGATCAAATGTACCGGGTTTGGAATCCCCGCGCCTCCCTAACCAAAATTGTTTTGAAGGGACACTGAAGTGAATTCGTCGAGGTCCTGTTTTTACTCGCAGTGCACAGACGTGTCCCACATAAATGCACTTTTAATCTTTTACCCTTGCGATAAGACCGTATTTATTTTTAATGTTTGAAAGAAGAAAAACTACATTGCGTGGTTTGCGGCTGCCACACAAACAGCCGCGACGTCAACAAAGGGTGTTACCTGATTGCACAATGTCCAAGACCAGAAGTAACACCCGTTTCGAATTCGGTTATCTGAAAAAAATGCTTGGCATCCAACATGATCGTTGGATGGAAATGATCGAAATCTTAGTAATCGGTATGCCGCGCTTAAGCAATGTTATGGCTGTAAAAGACGTCAGATAATCCTACAAGCACTCTTAGAATCTTAACAATCACTAGCAGAGCCGCACCCGGTGGACGAAGGCCCTACGAGTCACCGCAGACGTTGAAATGCGATGCGCTTTTTATCTAACTCCGGAGATTACCTGGTCGCGCCTGTATCGTAAGGCATGTGTTCGCACCAGACGAAGGGTCAGCTTATTCGGCACTGGGCCGCAAGTACTGGGTGCTTATGGTAACATGTAACAGCGCATTAGTCTCAGTCTGCGCGTTTTCTACTAACTCGCTCATGGATAAATGTGCGTTACAGCGCAAGAATGGTGAATTCACTAGAGTAAACAATGCCAAGACCGAAGAACTGAACTTCATAAATATGCAAAATGGGGTTTTTCGAAATTGCTACTTGCAGAACTATATACCTAGTGCCCCGGAGCAGTAGGGCATAAGCCAGCAATTTCAAGGGCGGTTTTATCAGGTATGCATTGTTTAGGCAGTTAACATTTCCTTTTGTTTTATCTTTTCAAGCCGCCTAGATGAGTACTTGTTGTAAAGCACTTTGGCAGTGCGTGACTACCCTATTTCACACAATATCTCATGTGTAGCGCCTGCATTCCTTTGAACAAAATGCATTTGCAGATTGTAGTCCTGCTTCGAACCGCTGTGTTCGTTCACCCAGCGCGGAAGCTGCTTCCCGGATCCTGTTTTACCCTGTATATAAAAGGTTGTGTATATTTTATTTCGTTAGTACCTTCGCTGACTCTTCTCCAGCCATCACTGGCCGTATATGTTTTAACTAGCGTGCCACTCAGCGAAGTTTCCCATGTGCGCTTGTGTGGGTAGACTTCGACTTAGAGCTGGATAGTCTACAAAGTGACATACTGAGGGCACGGTGATGATGCCGCCGAAGAGCGGCGACAAGCAACACGACCGCATGAAATCCCCCACGGGTTTGTGCCGGAGTGCCAGAGAGCGAGAAAGAAGCGAGAAAGAAGCGAGAAAGAAGCTTAAACGGGTTTGGAAGCAGTCTCCTCAGAGAAGATGCGATTGCCGTGGGAGACGACCGGTTTTAGGACGCCAGGTTAGGTTTACGGGAGTATTGCAGACAGGCACTCCGGCATGAGTCAAAACTTGCGATTATATTGTAACCTTAAAGGACGAAAGAGATGAACGTCAGATAAACGCGAAAAAAGAAAATGCCTTACATGGGACAAAATGTCCTATATGGGACTTCGAGACGATGCGACGGCGTCGCTTCGAAGTTCGTATAGCGGTCTCTTGTCGTCACCCTCACCGGCGCGAGTGCTGTGGGCCCTTCCCTGGCTGCTGCCCCGGAGCTGAGCACCACAGGGCGCCGGAAAATTCGAACGGAGGGTCACGCCCAAACCGTACGCAGATCAGGATGCCAAGCCTGTTGATCTGCGTCCTGAAACGGGTCGTCTCGGCCGGCACTGGCGCCTTCGCTGAAGAGGCTGCTTCCACACCCGTTCCAGAAGACCTTCCACAAGCCGTTCCACCGCCGATGCCTCACTTCTTTCTCGCCCTGTGGCACTCCGGCACATACCCCTTTAGGAATTCCCCGTGGTCGTGCTGCGTGTCACCGTCTTTGGGCCTCATTGTCACAGACCGCTTTTTGCTTACACAACCATTGCGTGCCTTAGTTTCCACTGAGAAAAATAATGGCCACGAACCACCAGTCTTCAACCACAAAATGCTGAGCCGACGTATTTGGTCGGAGGGTTGGCGAGCCGCGCAGTCAATCCAGGTCTATGTGTTTTCAATTTAGGCGAAACTATATACGAAATCGGCAATGTGGATTCTTATTTCCTAGTCTATCAAGTCGCGCGAACGCAGCCGGAATTATCGAAGTGTGGCCTAGTGAACCCAGACAGTAATTTGCGCTAGTAACCGCTCAATGTTTACAAATCACTTCAGTGACCCTTTAAAGCCCGCACTCCCAGTGTCTGCTCGTGAGCTCCTTTCCTCTTCGCCACTCTGCCTTCCACTTCGATGTTTCTTGTTGCGACACGCGCTTGATGTTCCACCCAAGTCACTCCCCTGTTAAAAATACTACTAATACCTACTAGCCATTTGTGTAGCCAAGTGATCTCGGGAGCTGTGCAAGCACATCAACAAACATTTCAAGACTACAAGCAAAACAAACATGTTACTGAATGCCGACATTGCATTTGAGCTTACAATTTCAGTCATATTACGGAAATATAGATACAAAGAAAAGCATGCACGAGATCACCACAGATATGTCGGATGACATACGGCGACCGCACTCAAAGAACTGGGCATTTGTTTCTTAAAACAGAACTTTATGCGAACGGACGATTGTCGCGTTAGGTGCTTTAGTTTTAAGAAAGAAATCAATTTGTAGGTGCAATTTTGGCGACCACATTTCTAGAACGTAGTACAGGTTCTTTGTGGTGGCGTAAAGTGTTGACTGATGCAATTTTGCTTGACGTGAAGCGTGAAGGTCTTATTGGGTAAGTGATCCTTTAGCTTGTTTTTAGTATTTATGCTAATGTAATGTTTTTTAACACATATTGTTAAGCATCAGAATTTGGTGGCCTATTCCCAATGCAGAAAAAGTTAAGTTTCTCAAAGTTCCTGCCACACAATCATCGTAACTGGGACAAGGACATATTACTTTCTTTTTGTCACAAATGCCATTGAAAGCAAACAAGATGTTCTGTGTTCCTGCGTTGTTCGAAAACCGCCATTTACCCAACGCTCTTGGCGGCTGAGGGGAGCCTGTTCCATCATTCCGCGAAGGATCTTCTCCACGCACTCGAGGAACTTTGATGGCACAGGCCAAGGCAAAATTGGAAAAGAATTATTACTTTGTTCTTTGCAAAAAGGCAAGTTCACCTCCTCATGCAGATTTTCAGTAATCATAGTTACCTTAAAAGGTTGTATTTCTGGTTCAAAACAGTTTTTCCCTAAGCAAATAGCAGGTGACCAAGCCGAATTTTAGAATCTGCTCAGTGTTTATTGCCATTTCGTACGTCAAGAAAGTCCCAGGTCTAGATTAACACGCTAGCATGGAACCAGCTGTAATATGATATTCTTTGACAACCAATGGATAGGTTTCGTTTTGGCCAAGGAAATCTAAGGACGCTGTGCACGTTTTTGCCCCATTTTTTCTTCAGAGGCGCGCTCCAAAAAAAATGTATTTCTTGGGCTTCACACGCTCAAAATTCCAAATTCGAATGTTGTTTCTTTCATAGATGGTAGCATCGCACGAAGCAGCATTTCAAAATATTTCCGATTGAACCCACGGCGCAACACTACCATCAAGTGGCTGAAAGAGGTTGACCACAGGCAAAGATACTTCGCGAAGAGATCTGAAGGACAGCTCACAAGGCAAGGCAGGACAAACGACAGCCCGAAAAGCGAAAAAAAGTTACTTCGGCTGTGAGTGCAAAGCTGGGGCTTGCAAAGTAAATGTCTCGACTATGGATTATGAAAAATAAACTATTGTTTTTACCTCTTTTCTTACTTTAAGCTCGATCATCAAAAAACTGTTTTTTTACATTGGTACAATTATTTCCCATATCCTCAATGATAACTCGAACTTTTTTTCCTGGCATCTACACAAGTCGTCACATCCATTGCGCCAGAATGAAAAATATGCACGCAACGTTCTTTGTTAAAAACTTCAAATAGGAAAATTACGCCAAACGTTTTATTCCGGTGGAAAAAAATAAGTAACATGCTAAATTTTAGTCACCAATAATTCTTGTACAGGTAAGAGAGCGCAAAAATTGCAAGAAAATGATGTACGCTTTATGTAGGTACTGATGCTCAGAAAATGTACCTCCAAAGCGCCAACAATGCACAGGCAGTCTAGCCTGTACCCTGTTACTTAAACCTTGAAACTCAATGTTCTGAAATCTGCGCAAACGCGGGATTCCGAAATCTTTCCGGTTCAGGGTAGGTTTTGCGTGTGGCCGTAAGGGCCTTGCACACGAGAAAGCATGATTTGCCTCGAAACACACTTGCACCTGGTCATGACAACAGCATACCACCTATGACATCCATTGTTTCAATTTTCTGATTGAAGTATCAGACAATAGTTTGGCGAGAGTAAAAAATAGTCCAATTCCGTATTTTCCTGCATGATTTCTGAGATAAAACCAGTGATATTGCCGCGAACCATACATTGGGTTTGTTTATTTGTGTTTTGCTTTTACCGCCCGGCTGCGCCGGTCTGTGTTATCTCTGCGCCAAGGGAAGCGCGTGTTCCATTCTTTCTTTCTGTGCCGCATGTGTTATCTGTTGTGATAGGGAGAGCATTCCGATCTGACGTGAACAGCCCAGAATAATCTTCTTGGATCTACTATGTTCTCGATGCGAATCGACGTTTCGAGAACCACGCGCGCCAAAAGATAAAAAGCCTGCAGTGCGGACGCCGGGGCATTCGATTCGACGACACTCGCCTGTGCAAGTCACTTTGCTGACCGCTGCTTCGCCGCCTCTGTATTCTTTTGAGTTGTTAGGGGAGCACAAGTTCACTCCAATAAACGTGTTTCTCATTCAACACCACTGCATCGTCCTTGTCTTCGTGACATCTGGTGGAGGTGCGGGGTACGCACCCTTCATGCCCACTACAACCTCGAAAAGCCGCCAAGCCAGTCCAACAAGAGCCAGCCCCCGCCTGCAAGATTTACCGCCCGAGTTCGGTCTTCTGCCAGAAGGGCCCAAGAGAAGGAACGCTGCAACCAACACCATGGTGCAAGAAACAACGTCGCCAATCATCCTGCAGCAGCCCCGAGAACCGCCATCGTTCCGGGGAGCCCCCGCTGAAGACCCCGAGGAATGGTTGGAGAAGTTGGAGCGCGTCCGCATCTTCAACAGGTGGGACGATGAAGAAACGTTCCGGCATGTCTTCTTTTACTTAGAAGATGCTGCTCGAACTTGGTTCGAGAACCATGAGAGCTCTTTGACCGACTGGACTCAATTCAAGAGGGAGTTCCTTAAGACCTTTACTACCGTGGTGAGAAAAGAGCGAGCTGCGCTTTTGCTTGAAACTCGAACGCAGCACCCCAACGAAGGAGTCGTGATTTTCGTTGAGGAGATGAAGCGACTTTTTCGTCGTGCGGACCCTGAAATGACCGAGGAAAAGAAGCTCAGGTTTCTAATGCGAGGAGTGAAGCAAGAGCTTTTTGCTTGTCTAGTCCGTAACCCTCCGAAGACAGTGGCCGAATTCGCGTCTGAGGCGGCCGCGATGGAGAAGACGCTAGAAATTCGAACCAGGCAGTACGACCGCCCTGTCAACGCGCTGTTCTCGGAGACCATCGGTGCTGCAAATGGAAGCTCCGATACATTGCGAGAGACCATCCGAGCAGTGGTCAGGGAGGAGCTTCGGAAGCTTTTTCCAACGACGCCGCAACCTCAAGTGGCTTCCCTGACCGACGTAATCCGAGAAGAAGTCCAAAACGCACTGGGAACTTCTACGCCGTCGGAAGCACCCCGCGAACCAGAAGCCATGACCTACTCCTCGGCTGTTCGTCAACCCCGCCCTGCTCCAACCCGTCGTCAAGAGGCTGAGCCATACCGCCGTCCAACGCCGCCCGCCCGACGCCCTGTAGACCAATACCAGACGCCAAGGAAGACCGACGTGTGGCGAACGCCCGATAATCGCCCGCTGTGCTACCACTGCGGAGAGGCCGACCACATCTACCGTCGCTGTCCCTACAAGAGGCTCGGTTTGCGAGGGTTCTCCGTCGACGCCCCACGCCCCCGATACGGCCAGCGCCCTGCTGAGATCGAAGAATACCTCTCCAACACCAACCGAGGACCAGCCCGCTTCAACCGTTCACCGTCGCCCTACCCGTCACAGTCACCAAACCGCCGCAGCACTGCTGACTTCTCACGTGGAAGGTCCCCCAGCCCACGCGGGGGAAACTAAAAGCAGCAACTTCGGGAGGTAAAGTTGCAAAACGGCGGAAAAATGAAAACCCTCCAACGACGCAGCGACTCGCTGAAGACCATCATTCACGACATGCCCTCATCCCGACGACCCGACCTAGCCCTAACGAGACTCCTGAACACGACGACAGCTACACGGCGCGACGCGTACCCGACCTGACCAAGACGTCCGTTGAGAAGACGATGACAACGACGATGCACAGTGCCCGACCATCAACACGTACAAGCAGAGATACGACGCCCCGACGAACCCGCAACTCGAGGACGACTGCATCTGACGTCAATGTGTCCATCGACCGCTTTGACGTAGTCGCCCTCGTAGACACGGGAGCTGACTATTCGGTAATGAGCGGACCATTTGCGTCTAAACTGAAGAAAGTTATGACCAGATGGGACGGTCCGCACATACGCACAGCAGGAGGCCACCTCGTGACGCCAAGTGGAACGTGCACATCGCGCGTCACCATAGACGGCACAACGTACCCTGCGGCGTTCGTCGTTCTGCCTAACTGCTCCCGCGACGTGATTCTCGGAATGGACTTTTTGACGGACAACGGCGCAATAATTGATCTGCAGACCAAGTCGATAACATTTTCCTCCAATCACTCCACGACGCCGCAGCCGAACCCCGATCACCGTGCTGCTGTCAGGATCGCCGACGATCACATCACCCTGCCACCCCGCGCAAGCTTGATGATCGCCGTCTACTGTGAGGATGCTGCTTCTGACATCGACGCTATCGTAGAGAGTGATCGAAGGTTGCTTCTCGACCGCGGTGTCTCCGTCGCAAGAGGCATTGTGCACTTTAAGCAACGCCAATCTCACGTTTTGGTCACTAATTTCACCGAAGAGTACCAGCATTTAAACAAGGGAGCTGCAATTGCGTTCCTCGAAAAAACGCAAGAAGCAAGTGATGTGATCGCAGTCGCCGACTTTGAACGCACACCCGTAGAAACATTCAAGCTCCCGCAGCCATTCGACGTGAATCCCGCGCTACCGCAAGAACAACGGAAAAAATTATTGGCTTTGCTGCGTCGCTATAGCGAATGTTTTTCGTCGAGCGCAAAACTACGTCAGACCCCTCTAGCGAAGCACCGAATAATAACCGAAGATGGAGCCCGACCTACCCGACAGTCACCGTACCGCGTCTCTTCACACGAACGGGAAGCCATCCGGACTCAAGTCGACGACATGCTGAGCGATGACATTATGACATTCGGAAAAGAGTGTCTGAATGCCTTGAAAAAGCAATTTAGTTGGGGAGTTCGAACTTTGATGGCGTGTAGCTATTTTTTAAACGAATATTTTGGTTTACGAGCAACCCCGGTGTAAAATGTATCAATTTTGTGCATGGCTAAAAACCCCCATAAACTGGAGCATATATACTCCAAATTAACACTGTAAGTGGGTGGACACGAGTGCTACCGGCACAAATGCGCATATATTGGCCTTGAATGCATTTGGAGGGCAGGCAGGGCCAAACGTTTGGATATACTTTATTATCCAGCAGTAATTACATGCGCCCAAAATCTCCCCGAAGAGAGAGAACACGGAATTTGTGAACCGTTACAGTGAACAGTGTTTCGTCCGTAACATATCAAAGTGAGTATGTCCAAGTACGCTCCCGTTATATTTTAATAACCAAGGGGATTTCTGGCTTTTGAACACCATTTTAGGGACATTCTGGGAAAATGAATCATTCAGCAATGTCAACTCGAAACAGGATGCCTTCCAGGACCCGTATGAGCTTGGAGATTTTGCCGAGTATCCACTGTGTTTACTGTTGAAAAAGATGAAGCCTCGCCTCCCTCGTGCCCATCGTCGTCACGATCGTGTTTGATTAAAGGACTCAACAGAAAGTGTCACGGCGGCTCGTCCTTTTCTCCACAATTTTGGTGCCGAATCGTGGGACCAAGGGACCTCCGGAGGTGAGCCCCTCAGAGCGGAATTGTCTTATTAACTTCGACCGCCTTCTCACATCTGGGGAACAGAAATGAAGCCGCCCTTCCAACAAACCCATTAAGAGAGGTTGGACCAGCTAAAGAAGAAGAAGTGAGCCGGACCCATTCACACTGCAACGCCTTTGCCAACTTATGATTTGTGCCTTCTTGGCTGCGTGACAACCGCTACTATGGCGGCGACTTGTGCCCCGTGAGCGTGACACCTGCCATATTGACGTCTGTGACGCTGGGCTGGACCATGGAGACCCTCATCGAAAGACGGCGGATCGTGCGGGAGTGACTAACACTTCTTATCGGCAAGGTTGAAGATTTTCTACGCATCGGGCTACCTCGTATACGTGAGTTAACTGATCTGCTAGAAATTTTGACTCACCAAATTGATTGCTTGGGAAATATTAAGCGGTAAATAGAAAATACCGTGGACATTGAAAAGCTCGAAGCGGAGATGTTTGACGCCTTTAATTTAGAAGGCAGGGTAATATCGATGAAAGTTCAAATGGAAATAAAGATCACCCGTGCCAAAACTAACCGACAAGCTGGTATAGCGCCCGTCAATTGCCTAGTTTCGTCAGACATCCGACAGCACCTAAAGGGTGAAGATATAGATGCGAAAAATATGGAAGCACCGAATAAAAAGAGCAATGTTGGCACCCCGAATCACAGATGCCACTTCAATTCAGCATTCAATTTGCAAGAAATATTGCCAATGGAGAACGGCTATCTTGGGTGCTGCGCCGCAAATACATCATACATCTAACGGATGATAACTGTTCAGAGCAAAGTGAAATTGTTCTGAATAAAGAGGGACTAGAGCAAGCGGAATACACCGTTGACGACTCTACCATTGGGTATCAGACAGCAAGAATGACAAATGTGGCATTTAAGGTATCCGTACACAAGAAAATGCGAGAAACAGTTAGTAGCAGCTGACCTGAAGGGCAAGAAAAAAAAAGATACCACGTTTTTGGTGCGTCCGCACCCGTTTAAGTTCTCTAAAGTAAGAGATCGCATGAAAACTTTTGAACAACCAGGCCGATAGAGAATAAGTTTAGGAGTGGTCTGAAGCAATGTGGCACATGTAAGACCCAAGCGGCACCAATGGATGCGGTTTAGCAAGACGCAGAGGATACACCGATTCCCTGAGAGCGCCAGGACGACAGAGAGAGTTAAGCCAATGAAAAGTACAAAAACCAATGCTTTTGATTCAAAAGAATTCTCCGAGGCTTGTAAATGCGTCACAGACAACGCAATTATCTGTGAAGAAGACAAAAGTTTTGCGACTAACAAAGCGTTTTGTATCCACGAGCAGTCGTGGATTCTTCGGTTCCAGGACTCCCATCTACACGCAAGGTTCAGCAGCTGCTCATCAAAGCCAGAGTTCCAAGCTTCGGCGGGCTGACAAGCATCGATTCCATCGGTGGAAGCAGAAGCGGCGAGTTCCCTGACCCTACTTTCTTCAACGGACATAAATTCTTGATGACTGTCAACTGCACTGCTTTACGGCCGCGGATGCTAGCACGCAATAACATTTTGTACATATGTTCGCGCGGGGGAGGATGTTGAAAAAGATGAAGAAGCTAGACGCTCTTTCACGCATTGTTGGCGATTCTGCATACTTTAAAATTGTCAATTTGATCAGAGACCTTTGTCTGTATTTATACTGCAACCTACAGCTTGCTCTACGATCTGATCGCGTCCACACCCGGGCAGTTAAATCGCGCGATACTACATATACTGCGAAATTTTGAGCCCTACTCACGGATTTAGGTTCACACTAATAGCAAAGTGGCCAGTCTTAACACTAAATGCTTAAAGGGCAGTTACACTACAGCTGCTGCCACTGTTGTTTTACGGCCGTCAATTCGACATCACCACAAAACATCCTACAGTGTTGGCAGTTCACACGGAAATATCCGTCTGGACTGATAGCCTAGCGTGGCAGCACAGGAGCCAGTAATCGAAAGGCCATCGTTGCCGTGGGACACCTCGTACGGTACGCCAAAACAGTTAGGTTGACTGCCACTATATCAAAGGTTGTCTCCTTGTTTATTTTACTTATTATTCTAGATGGACAAACGCCTCTAGATCTCCTTGGCCGCCGAAGACAAGTTCTCTTCGAAGATTTCATGGTTCCCGCTCCAAATTTCATCATGGTACGTCGAACAAGCACTGCATACCACCATAGGCTAACGCCATCACTGCCCGCTTCAACCATCCTCCCACGGACGTGCTTAGCTGGACGTCTGTTGTAATCACAAGTACAAAGAGGTTGTGTTCGGCTTCGTAGCAATTCATGCAGTACAATCATTGAAGCCATGTGGTGTTTCTGTTGCTTCTATGGTTGTACTCTATTTGTACTGGACGCAAACCCTCGCATGGAATCTGTCAGAGCCAGATCGAATGAGTTTAAAATATTTCGTCGAAACAAATTCTCACTTCTCAAGGACCAGAACGAGGGCAGTGTAAATAGGCTGAATTTGAGGTTTGCGGATGACATAGTGTTTTGAATGAGACTGTAGACAACATGCAAAGAAAGTTTAGTTTTCTACAATCACAAAGCACGGCTGTTGGACTAAAAAATATGTGCGCATATAATGCAATTTTGGACAAGCATTTGCAGAACGGCTTATTCAGGAACAAGCGTGAGGAATAAGCATGCCAAAAACATTCCGATAGAGCATTTCACCATGTGCTCTGAAAAACTAATTTCGGACATTGCCAAGAATCGATTTGTGGGCAACTTGGTAACGTTTTCGCACCTTGAAGGGCGGCGAATCTTGGTCTTCCAATTGCTAACAATTTCGTCTGAAACACACACATGCTTATCGTTTGCGCCACAGCGTTCTGTGAGCTTTGTCAACTGAGGCATAAGCCTAAAGATGCTCCCTGTCATGTAAACTAGCTAGCATATAGCACTTCAGTTAAACGAAAACGAAAATATGCTTGTATAGTGTGGGATCTATACAACAAATTTAACATCAATAGTAAAGAGAATATCGAAAGGCCGGCTGTATGTTTTATTTACCCAATATAGAGTCGCCGCGAGGCTGTTAGAAACACTATGATCAGTAATAACATCCAAACTTTGGAGTTTGGGTGTAGTTACTAGCTTACTAAAGCCTTCACGCTTCACTTCAAAAAAAATTCATCAACCCACGCTTTACCGTACCACAAGAAACCTGCACCACGTTCTAGATACACAACAGACAAGTACAGGGTACGTTTGCATGGCTTTATAAAGTAGCAAGTCAATTCGAAAATGCTGTCCTTCATTTTGAATCCTCCTTGCAAATTTCCTATGACGTTTCGCACGACATCAAAACAAAATGGCATGGCTTGATTGCGCAATTGCACGGCGGCCGACCATCAGACAGAATCAGTCGTACCAGAATTTTGTGGGCAGCTGCTGGGAGGTCGGTGCGATTACTTCTATAAGTTGAAACTAAGCCACGGCAAGGTTGTAAAAAAAGAATTGGCGCTGAGTTGGTTAGTTTGTAGACTGTACGACACTCTAAGTCGAAGTTTCCCAACAAAAGTTAACATGCGAAGCAGCGCTAACTGGCACGCCAATAGAAACATTTAAGGCCATTGATGGCGGGAAAAGAGTCAGGGAAGCTAATTCAGGCACTCATAAATTTAGAACAACAGATCCTTTTTATAGTAGTAGAAAAAACAATGATGTGGAACCATTTTCTGCGCCGGGCGACCTATCAAAGCGGTCATCAGCAGCCCCACACATCTGCGAACCCTTTTCCATCACAGGAATGCTGTTTCTATGCATTAGTTATTGTGGGAAATATGAAAGACGAATACTGGCCGCGCACGTTACAAGAAATACTCATCTAGGATGCTTTAAAGGCTAAAAGTTCAAAACAATGTAAACTGCCTAAACATATATACCTTACATTTCTGCCATTTAGATCGCTTGTTTATAGCCGACTGCTCTAGAGCAATATGCGTAATGCTTTGCAAGTTGCCAGCTCGAATCCCGTAAAGTACAATTTGTAAAGTTTATTTCTTCGTTTTTCGGCAATGTTTTCTCTAATGAACTCGCCATTTTTGCGCTGGAACGTTCATTGCTGGAAGAGCGACTTTGCAAAACCCATGCAGACTGAGACTGGAACGCTGGCAAGTTCTCGCTGACGTGGTGTTCCCGTCAACAGCCAATACTTGCGGGCACAGTCCAGAATCGGCTGACGCCTTGCCTGTTGGTAACCCGCGTCTGACGATACAGGCACTAGCAAGGAAAGCTTTGATGATGGGGGGAGAGCCCATTGTATTTGACCGTCAACGGTGACGCGGAGGGCGTTCATACATTGCGCACGCGTCTGCTAGTCATTGTTAAGGTTTGCAGCCATGCTGCTAAATTCATCTGACGCATTTTACACCCAAAAACATGGCAGAAGCGCAGTATGCCGATTACTGAGATATTGGTCACGCCCATTCAAAGATAATGCCGGATGCCAAGCATTTCGCTTCACAAAACCGAAATCGAAACTGGTTTGAATTCCAAATCTTGAACATCGTCCAATCATGTAACACCCTGTATTGACGTCGCCGCTATTAGATGGGGCGCTAGCTGCAAACTCCAATGGCAATTGTTCCGATTTCAAACTTTAAAATTTAATTCTGCCTTATCCCAAGGTGAAAAGATCCGAAGTGTGTCTAAGTAAGCATGGACTACACGGGGGCTAGTTGGTTGTACATCTTCTTGAACCGCACTGTAATAACATTTCAACAGACAAGGGAAGATCACAAAAAGACGGGACGAACATAGAACTAACTGATTTATTTCCCACAGCACACACAGTAATACCAGCAGTTATGTAAGCATGTCTACGCAGTGCAAGCAAGAACAGGAGTCTGAAAAATTCACTTCACTATCACTTTAAAACAATTCTGGTTTGGGAGGGCCCAGCAATCGAAACCTGGTACCTTTACCCTATGAAAATGACAACCTACCTGTCAACACAGGGACTACCCGGGTACGGCCGTAGTAGCGGCGGGAGACATTACCATATGCAGTGAATTGAAGAAAAAAGGTTGCGGTGGCATCAACCTGAACTGGGTCTATTGCATTATGTAACTGGCGACTTTCCCAGCTGCCTTCGCATTCCGGGCGCGCCGCAGTGTTTGGGGTTTTGTAACGCAGGGGGTTTGCTGTGGCCTTGGAGGGAGATTCTAGCGAGTGCAAATGCGGTCGACTTTGGGAGAGGTGTGAAAGCCTGCGGACTGAACAATCCCGGCCTGCCAGTGATGTGGTACACTCTCGGTGCCAAGTTTGACAATTAAGTTCATGTATAAAAGCCTAGTCTCCCAAGGAGGGAAAGGCACCGCCATTTCTTCTGTTTGTCCAGCCACGCACCACTAGCGCAAGCTGCATCACTTTTTTTTCAAATGCCTGGCATTAGTTCCCTTGAGAGCCATTATACATTGTTTGAATATCATAATTTAATACGTGATATATATTTTTGGATGAATGTAGTTCCCATGCTTTCCTAGTTATGAGGCGTGCACATCTAGATAATTATTCAAATTATTCAGTGGTTAATGGACATAATTATTATTCAGTTTATTTCTCTACACCCTACACGTAAACCTTTGTTGAAGGCAGTAACCGACTAAATAGGTTTTTTATGTAAATCGCGACAAGTGCTGTCCCGCTTGATTTCACCAATCGGGCCAAACTGATTATGGTCACTAACTCAGCAGCATCACTGTAAAATACTTTCTTTTTTCTATTTCATTTCAGTTTATTTCCTTAAAGACCCCTTTCGGGGTATTGCATAAGGGGTCGGTACATAAAAAACTGAGCAGAAAACAATCACTTGTCCTACGGTGAATGGTGATTTCTCACACTGCTTGTGAAGGTGGAAGTATAAGTAGGGGCAAGAATTTCGACTTAAAGGCCATTCCAGGCAACGGCTGTGCAAGGGAAAAAATTATCAGAAAAAGTAACTTTGCGTGCACGTGGGTGTGCGACCTCAAGGGGACGAGCAGTGCGTTGAGAGATGTGCGGTGTGGGAACAAAATAAGGCGGCATGCGCATCGAGCTGTGACAAAAAAAAACACTTATGAAATTAAGAAAGACGCACGATAAGGCGCCGAAAGGAAAGAAGGGTTAGGTCAATTTCGGCCTTTAGTGAAGTACGCTGACGTCATGGAAGGACGAACTATGGATAAACCTAGCGGCACAGTTTTTAAGAGCCTTAAGGGTGTCTTGCAGATAGTCTTATTGCAGGCCCTTGATTGGGGAAGCGTATTCCAATTTCGTTCTTACAGGGCTTTTGTAAGCGAATAATTTTACACATCTAGGTGCGTTTTTTAGATGAAGTCGCAAGAATACCAACGTTTTATTTGCCAATGATGTGACTTTCGTTTTATGTAATCCCCATGAAAGGTGGTTGCAGAATGTGTACCCCCGTTACTTACATGAATCAACTGTTTCAACTGGAACGTTACTGATAACATAAGGGAAAGAAAGTGGAGAGCGGGGTGGGTTAATGATATGGCTTTGCCTTTGTGAGAGTTAAGTTCCATTAGCCAAACTTCACACCATTGTTTCACATTGCTAATATCACTTTGTTATTGTTATCCTGGTCATTTAATGAGTAGAAAGGGAGTGTCCCGATGGCAAACAGTTAATACCAGAGGTCGGCGAACTCACTCATGAGTCCACTCACTCAGACTCATTTGGACTCAAACTCACACGTGAGTTTGAGTTTGAGTGAGCGCGAGGCTCGTGTGGCATGGTGAGTTTGAGCTTGAGTGTGTTTTTGCCGAGTGATCCCGACTGAGTTTACGACCGATTGAGTTTGAGTACGCCTGAGACCTAGTGAATTCTGAGTCCATTTTGAGTTCTGAGTACATTTTGAGTTTGAGGCCATTTTGAATTCTGAGTACATTTTGAGTTTGAGTCCATTTTGAGTTCTGAGTAAATTTTGAGTTTGAGTTCATTTTGAGTTTGAGTCCATTTTGAGTTCTGAGTATATTTTGAGTTTGAGTACATATTGAGTTTTAAGTACATTTTGAGTTCTGAGCACAGATGAGTTTTCAGTCCATTTTGAGTTTGAGTACACATGAGTAGCCTAGCCGGCAGCTATGGTTGGCTGTTAAGTTTCATGCGTCACTGTGGGCTCGGAATTCAGGTTACCTGCGGGTACGGCACCAATCGCGATCGGCATGATCAGCTGGGATGGATGGGCTGTCTGATTTTTTTTAGTTTCTTGTTGAATTTTCATGGCCATAAGCACTTGCTCTATGCCTAATTTTCGTAGCTGGGCGCGTGAGTGATAATTGACTGATGAGGTCATAAAAAAGGGTTGTCTTAACTTTTCCTCCTGACGGATCAACTAAGAGCGTGGGAAAGGGTGGTGGGAAAGCACACGGCGGCGCTGGCGTGCTGGTTGTTCACCTGCTACTGTTAACGGCTTGATGTACTAGGGGTCACAAACGAAGAGCTGAGAGCCGGGGGAAAAGGGGGCGGGGGCTGTCCCTTCTGCTGTTTCAAATGAATTAGTTGAATTGACTGGGCAGCGCCTCTTAAGACACAATATTGACCAAATTAGATTGGGTGAAAAGTGAAACATATGAGGCTAAGGCGTGTAAGGTATCAAATAAAAGGTACTGGTAAACGGAATCATCCAGGGTAAATAAAAAACTGCTTCCTGATTGTAGCCATCAGGCAATCATAATGAGTCACAGATTGGGTTAAAATTCATAATGACGCTACGAGGGCATGTGGGGAATCAAATTCAAGGTCTCGATGTGGGGAATCATTCGGGACAAAAATGCGTTATGGATATATCATGACGTAGTCATGGTAAGTCATAGATTCGGTTAAAACTCAAGTTCATGATGCTAGCGCGTGTGGCGTATCGAATTAAAGGTCTCGATGAGGGCAATCACGTGCTTCCGGATTATTATCATGACATAGTCAAAATCGGGCATAAATTAGGGTAAAATTCACAATGATGCTACTGGGTGTCTGGGGCATCAAATTGAAGGTTCCGATAAGAGAAATCACGGTGCAAAAAATTGTGGTAGGGCTATATCATGAGACAGTAATGGTTAGTCATTGATTGGTTTAACATTCAAATTGATTTCGCTAGGATGTGATGGGTATCAAATTAATGGTCTTGATCAGCGGAATCACGTGGGAGAAATACAAAAATGCTTCCTGGTTATAACCATGAGATTGTCATGGCGAGTCTTATATTGGGGTAAAATTCGAAGTGACCCCGCTAGAGCATGTAGGGTATCAAATTTACGGTCTTGACGAGGGGAATCACGTGGTACAAATAAAAATGTTTCTTAGTTCGAATCATGAGATAGTCATTATGAGTCATAGATAGGGTTAAATTAGAGGTGAGACCACTGAAGCATGTGAGGCGTCAAATTAAAGGTTCCATTTAGAGGAATCACGTCGGACACTTAAATAATGCGTCCTCGTTACAGTCATGAGAGTCATGGTTAGTTTGACTGGTATGAATGCCATATGACCCTGCTAGGGTGTGTGGAGTATCAAATTAAAGGTCTCATTGAGGGGGATCCCGTTGGACAATTATAAAAATGCTTACTGGTTATAATCATGAGGATACAGCAAAAGGTATATAGCAAAAGGTACTCACTCACTCATACTCACACTCACACTCTCACTCTCACTCACACTCATGCTCACACTCTCACACACTCACACTCACACTCTCACACTCACACTCACTCTCACACTCTCACACTCACCCTCACACCCGCACTCACACTCACACTCTCACTCCCACTCACACTCACACTCTCACTCTCACTTTCACTCTCACTCTCAATCACACTCTCACTCACAATCACACTCTCACTCTCACTCTCACTCTCACTCACACTCACACCATCACATTCACACTCACTTCCACTCTCACTCTCACTCACACTCTCACTCACACTCACACTCTCACTCTCACTCTCACGCTCACTTACACTCACACTCTCATTCAGACTAAAACTCTCACTCTCACTCACATTCACACTCACACTCACACTCACACACTCACACTCACACTCACACTCACTCACACTCATACTGACACTAACACTCACACTCTTACTGCCACTCTCACACACACTCACTCTCACACTGACATTCACGCTCACACTCACTCTCACTTTCACTCTAACTCTCTAACTCACTCTCGCTCTCACACTCTCACTCTCACTCTCACTCACAATACTCACTCTCAGTCTCACTCTCACTCACTCTCGCTCACACTCTCACTCACTCTCACTCTCGCTCTCAATCTCTCACTCACACTCTGACTATGGCTCTCACTCACACTCACACTCACACTCTCACTCCCACTCTCACTCACACTCTCACTCTCATTCCCACTCACACTAACACTCTCACACTCACACTCACACTCACACTCTCACTCTCCCTCTCACATTCTAACTCTCACACTCATACTCTCACGCTCACTCACACTCAAACTCTCACTCACACTCACAATCATACTCACACTCACACTCACTCTCACTCTCACTCTCACTCACACTCCCACTCTCACACTCACTCACACTCATTACTCACACTCTCACACTCACTCACACTCACACTCACACTCTCACTCTCACTCACTCTCACACTCACACTCACACTCTCACTCACACTCACACTCTCACCCTCGCTCTCACTCTCACTCCCACTCACACTCACACTGTCCCTCACACTGTCACTCTCAATCTCACTCTCACTCACACTAACTCTCACCTTCACTCTCGCTGTCACTCACTCTCACTATCACTCTCTCACACTCTCTCAATCTCACACTTTCTCAATCTCGCTCTCACACACTCTCACTCTCACTCACACTCTCTCTCACTCTCACTCTCTGACTCTCCCTCTCACTCTCTCTGGCTCAATCTCTCTCTCACTCTCACTCTCTGGCTCTCACTCTCTCACTCTCAGTCTCTCATTCACTCTCTCACTCTCACTCTCTCACTCTCACACTCTCTCACTCTCACACACTCTCTCTCACACACACTCTCTCTTCCTCTCAAACTCTCTCTCACTCACACTCTCACACACTCTCTTCACTCTCTCACACTCTCGCACTCTCACACTCTCACTATTTCTCACTCTCACTCTCTCTGACTCTCTCTCACTCTCTCTCACTCACTCTCTCTCACTCTCTCTCGCTCACTCTCTCTCATACATCCTCTCACTCTCTCACTCACACACTCTCTCAAACACACAGACACACGCGTGCATGCTGGAAGTTAACAGATGGGCACGGTGGCGGTCATTGCTTACAACGACAGCGTGGTGATTTTCCGAGCTACGAGAGCTCACCCCACCTAGCAAATGCTAATAAAAGCTAATACAAGTGCCTCAGCAAACAACGAGGTACTTTTTTGTTTGTCCCACGTGATTTCCCTCCTCGAGATTCTCAACTTGATACCCCACACCTTTACCGCCACACCTATTTGCATTTTCACCCAATCTGAGACGATCTATGAGTCCCGTGTAACACTGCTCACGATTCTCTATATTTTTCTTATTTCTTTTTTATATTTTTAACATTTAGTTTTATCAATGCTCTACATTTACGCTTTTATAATGATTACAGGATAAACTTTCATGACATCTGCATTTTTGTCTATATGCAGGGCGTTACAGGATCATGGCGGGGATAGGGGGAGGTGTGTACTCGGCAAAGAATGCTACGCAATAAAACAGCAAAGGTATATCCATGAACGCCTCGCGCTTCAGAGATTCGCGGGAACAGTTCGCTTTGACACAAGGCATTTTTTCGGGATGCAGAGCAAGAATACACGGAACCGTAACCCTAAACAGCTTCGACATAAATGAACGGAGCAGTGAGCGCACGTCCCCTCACCCAATCTTGCTTGTTTCGACTGGGGGACCCAGCACACCAGCGAGCCTGGACAGCCTCTGTGATGAACACGAACACGGAGCCTACATCAAGAGTTTGGTATCCAATATATACGTACAATCCCTTCCAACCAGCGCTACTCTTCATGGGCAGCAGGTATAGCTGTATTAAATCTGCAACGAAATTGTTTCCGACCTCACAGGAGCTACGGTGTCATGACATGGCGAATGCACCCATTGAATTTGCACCCATGAATTTGCACCCATGAATTTGCACCCATAATATTTTTACAACGCGTGATTTGAAAACACTGACTGCTAATGAAATCAGAGTCCATCTGACCCCGAGTAAATTCCTAGCATGAGAGAGTTGTGAGGCCATTTGAGTTCTGAATTCATTTTGAGTTCTCAACCCATTTTGAGTTATGAGTTCATATCGAGTTTTGAGCACATTTTGAGTTTTGAGCGCATTTTGAGTTTGAATAGATTTTGAGTTTTTAGTACATTTTGAGTTTTGAGTACATTATGAGTTTGAGTACATTAAGAGTTTTGAGTACATTTTTGAGTTTTGAGTTCACTTTGAGTTTGAGTACATTTTGAGTTTACGGTACATTTTGAGTTTTGAGTCCATTTTGAGTTTGAGTACATTTTGAGGGTTCAGTTCATTTTGAGTTCGAGTACACTTTGAGTTTGAGTACATTTTGAGTTTTGAGTCCATGTTAAGTTTGAGTACATTTTGAGTTTGAGTACATTTTGCGTTTTGACTACAGTTTGAGTTTGAGTATATATTGAGTTCTGAGTACATGTTGAGTTTTGAGTCCGAGTGAGTTCTGAGTTTTGCGCTCAATGTGAGTTCGAGTTTGAGTGAGCGCAGATGTGCTGCTCAGCATTGAGTCTGAGTTTGAGTGAGTGGGGATACGAAAAAAAATTGTGAGTGTGTTTGAGTGAGCCGCGCCAACTTTGCCCAGGTATGGTTAATACTGACTGCTCCTATGGCCGACGGCATACAACACCATTTAAACCGTTATTGTTCGAACCTTTGGAATACTATGAAAAGTACTTCGATGGTTCGAGAGGTGTTCAAACATTTGCAATACCCGAGAGTGTAGCGGTTTGAGAATATTGAACATATTAAAAACAATTTTTTTTCCTAAACCAATAGGTAACATTGATCTGAAAATTTTAAAAAAATTACGCACCTCCATGAAATGAATCATCACGAGCGGGCGAAGCACTGGGGATCGTTCTTATTGTGACTCACAAATGATATCATCCACTCGCGCATCTAAATGAGTGACAGCGCGTGTTTACGTATATACAATTCCAATTCAATCGAATACAGTCCAATTCAATTCAGTTTAATCCTAGCCTATCCAGCCAATTTCAATCCAATGCAATGCAATCCAAACAAATCAATTTCAATTCAATCCAATCGAAATCAAATTTATACAAATCCAATCCAATGAAATTCTCTTTTGCGCATCCGCAGTTACGGCTCTCAAGGAGCCACTCAAAACCGCTCAACCTCTCATCTCTCTCTCTCTCTCTTTCTCTCTAACCTTTTTTCCGCGAAATAAACTTGGTAGTTATGGTTTTGGCTTTTTTCCCGCATTTTGCAACCTTTTAGGCTGTTTGACATACATGTATTTGAGTTTTACAGATGGGCGCACGGACGCGAATGCACGGAGATAGCGAGTTCCAAAGGTGCTTCGCACCTAATATATGCAGGAACTGATTTAGGCACTCTAAAGTTTCTCAAACAATTACGGGATTGATAGTAAAAAAGAAACGTTTGAAAACCTTCACGTGTTTTGATAAAATATTTTGCATTGATTTTAATTATTATCCTGCCAGTTTCTTCAGACAAACATACGTTTCTCATGATTATAAGCAGAGTTTCCTAATATTAAAAACCTCCCTGCATTTCGAACGTATCTTTACGGCTGAAAGGAATCAGTATAACTTGAGGCTTTTCCTTCGTCCAGTTCAGTGTGCTGGGTACACCTTAAAAACCAAACCTTTTTTCAAGACGGGCGTTTTTACTGCTACAAAATTCAAGGCCATTCAGCACTCTAAGGTAAATGAGAAGAAACGTATACTGGTTGTATTTAATAAAATTGAAGTGGCTTCTTTGTTGCCGTCATTGTACTTATTCAAGTCTGTCAGAACAGCGTACACTGATATACACGAATCAGCCTTTCAAAACTGCGCACATCTTCTTAAATCTTGTCAAATCGATACACATACACCGGTAGCCGGCGCTTCGTCGTGATCAGTGTGGGATGGCATGCGAAATGTTCGCGACACGAGACGCCTAAAGTTAATCCTTTCGGCTACCACACAATGAATAGAAAGGTGAAGGACAGTGGAGAGTTAGCGAGAGGAAAATTTACAGTGTGACCGACTGTATCATGTTTTTTCTGTAATAATGCATCCCTGCTGCCAAGTTGTCGACTCTGATCTACATTAGAACCACTGACTACAGCCTCTAGTGTAGAGTCATTTAAACGAACCCATGGAGCGAGGACAGTACGCGGGCAGGTAAGCACTGTTTCAGGATGCTGAAAGCCGAACCGTTATATAGAAGATTAGGGTTTGCGGCACTTTTAGACGATAGGGAAATCTGGAGACGCATCTTACCATTTTCACTTCACACATTGCGATTCCCCCCAACGCTTTCAAATGGCTTAGACCGGTCTTGCGTATCGCCGCTTCAAATTCCTACCGCTATGCGTTGGAGGTTTGATGACGATCGTAGATTTCGGAGCCAGTTTCTTCGCTCGCTTGGCTTCGTCCTTCCGCTGACTTATCTGTCTTTAATTATCCATGACGGCCACATTTGTCTGCTGCTGAGTTAAAGTATCTAAGTGTGGGACGCCGTGCTTTAAGTGTCACTTCACTCTAGGAAAACACGGGGGGCCCGGAAAGTGTTACATCAGGTCTTTCTGGACATCATTTGCCGGCCTAGCCATTCGTAGGTAGACTCATTTCTGGTCATTTGAACTGTGCGATGGTATTTATGGGTAGTCCTAGTAATGCACTTTGCACAAACGATGGAAGCGCTTGTGACGGGCGCATAAAACGGGGACTAACAGTTATCTCCACAAGACGATAAAGAGACGGACGTTACAAGTACACCGGGAATGCCATAATAAACCCGCGTGTGTGTTGTGAATTTAAAAGCCGACTTCCCAGCTGAGCACCTGCCACGCTTTGCTTTGTATTGCATTGTCGAAGACCGCTTTAAAGTTACCGCTAAAAGAGAGCTTCTTTTTTGAATTTCTTCGATATGTCTGCTAACTCGTTGCGCCTCCGCTCGCTTATCCCGGGTTGCACTAAGGGAGTTAATGACGCTGTCATACGTAGCGTGTTCTTCACTTACCGAGGTTACCACCAAGATTAAGCTGCAGAGGAGAAAGCCTCGTGTTGGGGCCCTTTTTACGTTTTGCCGATGCCAGACGCCCGATTTTTCGGTAAAGCTTGCGTCTTTTAACGTCACGAAAATATTCTGCTAGCCCTCGTCGACATCTCTGCTTTATTAATCCATTGCTCTCAGCTTCCTCAGCGTTACTCGATGTAAGAACTGCTGATCTCCACCGTAGAACAACCGCATCAATACGGCAGCACAGTTAAATGAGTGAAACGATCACGCCTCCGAAATAGCCGTGAGAAAGTTCGTGTCTGTGTGGAAGAAGCACGACACAGCAGTTGTAGTGTGCAGTAAAAGCCGCTAAGCCCCTGCAGCCGCCGGGTGCACTGCGGCCCGCGCCTCAAAGTCATAGCCCCCTCCCGCACCTGACAGACACGCTTACGAAATAGGGTAGTCACAGTGCTGCAAAGGGGTGTTTTGTCCGGGCTATAAACGAAGTAAGCAAAATGACGCATTTGGCTGCTTGCCTGTCTCTTTCTCGAGGTAGGGCATTTGTTTTTGCATGCTGAGTGGTCGCGGGTTTTCGTCTTCGTGTTTTCACATGGAGCCAACAGGGTGGCGATGGAGACGGTTGCAAAATGTTCAGAGCAAACTGAGCAATGGCGGTTGCGTTGATTTGCAGCTGGTTTTAAACCCGGTAGTCTTTCTTTCGCAAGCTAGGGGAAAAAATTTTGGCCGGTCTCTCGACCATAACGACAATTATTAGTCATCACCATCATCATCATCTTGTGGTTGTTCTTCTTCTTCTACTTCTTCTTTTCCTCCTCCTCCTCCTTCTACTTCTTCTTCTTCTTCTTCTTATTCTTATTCTTCTTCTTCTTATTCTTATTCTTCTTCTTCATCCGCTGCTAAAGCAGAAGCAGCAGCAGCTCATTTACACCCCCTGCAGGGCAAAGGCTTCTCCCATTGAGCTCTACTTTTCTCGGTTCTGTGCTAAATGCGTCCAATTTATTACCGAAAACTTTTTGATGTCATCGGCCAATCTGACTTTCGAGCTTTTCTCGTCTAGTTATTCACTCGGTTACCCTTAATGACGAACGGTTATCTTGCCTTCGCATTACATGTATTGCCCACACCCGTTTCTTCTTCTTCCTTTCTACTAATATGTCTTAACACCCACTTATTCTCTGTCCCAATTCCCTCTCATCTTGTCTATTATTGTGTCACCTATTAGAGGCAAATATAGCCGAAGGACGCATAAAGAAACAAAATGATCGTTTATTTATTTATTTCGAATACATGAAGGACACAGATTTCTGGGGTTTCAAACGGCGATGCTTGTCTCTACAGCGATCACCCTTCCAAAAAGATCCCCACGACAAATGACAAAAACAACTCTTCTTTGTACAAATCTTCAAAAGTGTAAACAAAACGAAAAAGAACACAACCAGAATAATAGTGCAATAATGGGACACACTTGCTCAGCCATGCATCATCCAACTAAGGTGTTACACCATTACTGTGCACACAATGAACGCACTCCCTTACACGCGCCTTTTTTGTCCGAAATATATTCGGTGTGGGACTGCGCTAAGCATATCGCCATGAGATTTGATTCTTGGCAGCGCACACAGCAGCAACATATCTGCTTCGCAGTCAACAACAACGGTTTCGCAAATACTGCATGACTCATTAATTACACGTCCCGGAATTCTTTGAATATCCACAAAATGTTTGTTCTGTGTTTAAGGAGAGTTATCTAACACACAATCCTTACCCAAAATACACGCAAAAGGTTTTATTCTATGGAATATAACAATCATCGATTAGCCAATAACAAAACATTCATGGCGTTGAGAGAGACGCCATCATTAAAGAATATTCTGGAAACTTGAAAATTCACTTAGCATGAACTGTCTTCATTGACGTGTAGAAGTTTAAATGGTCTTTTTAGGGAGAACCGCCTAATAAAGCTACAGGAAAAACGTGCGTGCAAAACAGTAAATTTATAATACTTCAGGTGCAAAATAACAGTTTTCGGCATTACTGGCAGTGGAGAGAGATATAAAGAATCAGGGTATTTCGGAACTTACAATTCATAATTCTAAAAATTTTTCTACAAAAAGTACAACGAACAAAACCTTCTCAAAAATTAACATTAAATTTCCGGTAAAGCGTCATTTTTTAGTACTTCCAAAAAAAAAGCCATGCATGCCTAATGACTTTTAATAAACAAACATCATAAGTTTTGAAAAAAAGGAACGCTTTTTGAAAAACGTGTTACAGTTTATGCAACCTGTGTAAAAATATTTTTTTAAATAATGCCAATAATGTCTTCTTAATATCTTGCGGAGAATTGCGCTTTCAATCCGCATCCTTTCTTTAGTTCAGTGTCTTGCTCCACAAGTTATTTTCCCCGTAAATGAACAACTCTGTCTGCAGCGTGACCTGAAAGCAACCGCATTGCATTAAAGAGTAAGAAATCAATTCAAGAAGTTGTGTACTCGAAAATGAATGAATAGCCCTCACATATTTATCTACAACACTTCTGTGACAAGTTTGTTTCGACTGCCTATCCTTAGGGACCGTTTTGTTGGCGTGGTGTAGTATTTCTAACTTGATTAGGCGAGAGGAAATTGCTACAAATTATGTGCAAACACTGAAGCCTTCAAATGTCTAAGAAACATAATGAATTGGGTCCCTGAACTACCCCACATTTCACTTGGAATGTACAGGTCACTTCATGCATTGTCACGTTAGCTTCCTCTTAGTAAAAGGTTTTTTTTCTCGTCCCTTGCCTCACAGAAGATCTAAAGGATCGCCTTTTCCATGTCCGTACGGCACCTGTGATTGTTCTATATTGAACGTCGTCTAGAACAGTATCGTCTTCACAGAAGAATGAAAACTGAAATGTTGCAGCATCAGGTAGCTGAACACGTGAAACCGAAGTACGAAAATTTAGTGCTGTTCAACTCTGTGAAACAGGATGACCAGATGAGCTGGATGCGCTCCGAGGGGTACAGGAAAACTTGATCGTAACTTGCTACTGGGAATACGCCCTCATTGATGAGCCGAATGAAACTTAGAAGAACTAATTTTTTTCGAAAAAAACAAACACGGGACGGTCTGTTCTGGTCTCCCGTCGTTGGCCTGTCTAACACTCTAACACAAACTGCTCGACCATGGATTACAGCAGTCAGGTATGACCAGGCGCGAGGCGTGCAAATTGAGATGTACTACCCGTTCAGCAAGCATGTAATTGGCGTTGTTTATTAAAAAACAAAGCCGTTCACTCAATATGAAAGCTGTCAGAAGTACAGAGCAGTGATTCGCCATGATGGGCTCTACCGCTTTTATCTGCTTACTGCTACCACCCCATGCAATTCAAATTTCCTGCATTCCTAGTGCTCGCGCCGCCAGCCAGAAGCTGCGCTAGCGTTGGTGCTCTTCCTTTCGGCTTTATTCCCGCACTTGCGGGCGTTGCACTGCCACATTTTGATTTACTATTGTAAAAACCAACCTAACAAATCCTTACTAAAGGAACGTCAGCGCTCCCGGTTAATCACATATAGTTTTTACCAATCGTACCTATAGTTTTCTTTCCACTAAACAACGGGAAGGTGTGTGACAACCGTCAGCGTTTAACTAGTTTCGAACGCTTATGACTATAGAAACAGCTTGGCTTTCGAAGCCCCTGGGTACGCCGTGAACAACGAGCGTTACCCCGTGACGCCGCCTTGGTGCTCTATATACTTGGGTCGAGCGAGCGAGCTAGGACGACAAGGCGAGATCCTAAAGTGTTCTACACGGCTGCGAATTCAAATTGCTCCTTTGCTAGAGAACGACGCGCGCCACTCGAATCAGTGGGTGGGGAGACGCGCTGTGAGCAGACGGCCGGTCTGCCTACAGGTCCGCCTACAGATGTGTTAGCGTTAACAGTGCAGTGGATATTGGATAGCCGCTCTCGTAAGAGGGGTATATGACGATTTTAAATGCAATCCGCTATTGCATCATTACTCCATTCTGGAATGTGCTGGCTTGTTTGGGACTTGAGTCTCATTTGGCCTCCGTGGCCTCCGTGGCCTCCATCTGGGCCGCGACCATGCGGTTTTCTTACTGCGCTTTTCGTGTCTCCTGCGCGTTTTAGCGTTCAGTGTAATAAATGAGATTCAGTGAGCTCTTTTTGGTTTTTCAGCCTATTTTGGGCACGAAAATAAAAGATGTACAATATTATGGCCGCGCATACCTCTTCTCTATGATGTGAGGTAAAAGCGAAAAAAATAAATGAGGTAGATTTAGGTTCATATTTCCTGGTATCGAATTAAGCATGATCATTTTGTCTCCCCTCACACGAACTGCCCCATAAATACAAGTAGAGTAGAACCCCGTGAATACGTTCTCGTTTCATACGGGTTCCCGTTACTACGCTCTCAATTGTGAATGCTACACATTCACCATAGCATTACGGTGTTTTTTCTCGGTTAATACGTTCCTGCATAACACGTTTCCCGCGTAAGGGAACTCAAAATACTCAACATATTACGGATTTTTGACCGGATGACAAGTCTGACGGTGAACAAGAAAAGTGGCCCACCTGGCTCAATTAACAGGCGCACAGCGACGTTTGGGCTGCCTGGGTCACCGCGGGTGCTTCCCCGAAGTGCTGGGGTTGCTGGAGTCACTTAGGAATGTGGCTGCCTTTAGCCAACATCACCTGCTAAATGTCGTCCCAATGTGCGAAACACTAATCTTCGAAGAAGTCGTAGTGAAATCATGCCACGATTCACAGCAGGCGACGGACGAAGCCCTCCAGAAAGATTGCCGCGACGACAGGGAAGAACAGGGGGTGTTTTTGGCGGCCGCTTATGCTCAGGCCGTAGTCGGCTTGAAACCGTTGCGGAGTTACTTTTGCGCGAAGAACAATCCCAATGCGCATAAAAGTCTCCACAGTTTAGAAAGGCGCTTGCGCTCTCAAAGGGCGGAAGCAAGCGGCAACAGATTTGGAGGGTCATGTACAAGTGAAAAATACCATTAAATGCTCATGTTTCTCGGTGGAAGGCTTTACTTAAGGCGGTGGATACTACGTTTTCCCGGATATTAGGTCGCTCCTTTGCGTTTTTTAAACAGGTATCAACGAGGTTCTACTGTGATAGACCAGTGCCTCTATACCGCTAAAAATGACTACTTCTAGGTGAAATGGTATTGTAAATATGCAGTGTAGGCAGTTTTATTATGTTTATTTCAGTGCGTCGAACCAAAAACATACAGGCTTGGTTACGGTTCGGGTGGAATACTGTCCTTCCGATTTGGTTGCGGTTCGACGGAATTGCACACGGAACCGGTTCGCAAGCCTCAACCGGTTCGTGAACCGGTTCAGGATGAAAAATTGCTACTAAGTGCGAAAACAATTGCCGTTGGATTTAAGGGAGCGTTAACAAAACATACAAGTTCGCTTCATACAAAAGATGGCTTTGTCTCGATAGCAAGAATGTCGATCATAATGGCACCTTAGAACAATTAGGCTAGATAATCGCCGAAATAAATCACATTCTTGCCACTCAAAAGGCACTTGTTTTACAGCCGTTGTGATGTAAAAGAGACTTATGTATGTAATTGCTGCCGCCAACAAAGCCACAGCTAAAAATCAGGTTTCCGATGATTATGGCATTCAAAAAGAGCCCAGAAAATAATTTTCTCTTGGAGAGTTTCTGCAAGCTAAAAGATATAAATAATCTGCGACAAGAGAAACGTTTCTCGCATAGCTTTATTTTAATCTGTGCCACGTCTGTCTTAATGTTATAGCCCAAAGGAGAGTAGGTACGTTCACATTTCGGGGCCCAGTTTTATTTTATTTCGTTTTGTTTGAGATTGCCGGGTAAAAATGTTTGCGGACAGGGTAGCCAAGGCTTTTTAATTTTCTCACGATTTGAAATTAGTAAGAAATGGTTTATAGTTTGAAACTAAGAATCCGTTCTGCTCGTCTAGGCGCCTAATTTGTCCCACGTTCACTGCAAACCAAAATGCGATAATATTATACTAAGCAGAACTTGGACAGATAAATTATATGGTTATTAAGGTAACTTTGCCTGTTGAGTTTGTTGATGTGAATGCAGCCTTATTACCCGCTATCTGACTGACATTTAGTCCTAATCCACGTAACGTAAAGCGGGTTCAAGTGCAGGTATTGCCGGCACAAATGTGTTCAGAAATGCCGCAACACGGCTATGTCTGCAAGAGCGACATGAAAACTAACCGCACTCAACTAAGTCACCGGGTGAGGATTCATCAAAGCCGCTCAGTCCCGGCACTTAGTCTGCGGCGCGCGAAAACAAAAATATCTTTTGTACCTCAGTCGTGCCCCACGGTAAAAATGGCGGGTATGCGGTGCGGTAAATGCTCGCCGGGTACAGTTCTTCGCCAAACTAATGACCATTAAAAAGGCCTCTAGCGAAAAAGCAAACCTTCCCGCCTTCTTCCGTGTAACGAGTAATCCTTGGAGCCGCGACCCCTTGACCGTTTCTCTTCTAGGAAATCAGAAAATGCCACAGTTCTCCTGCAATCTCCTTAACGCACACGAAATAGTAAAACACGTTTAATGGTTTCGCTTTTACATCAGTTCTGCCAGCCGACACACAAGAGATGCCTACTTTCCATCCACGCAAAGTTTGGTACAACACGTCCAGCTGCTTAGGCATCAGCCAGATTACTTATCAAGGCGTCTCTGCATATTTTTTTTTTGCCTCACTGACTCGTTGTAAAGTAACCTTCTCCGTCCAAAGAGAAACTTCGTGACTATGGCCGCTGATTGCGAGCCAAGCAAAACGCTCAGAGCACCATGTTTTAGAATTTTTTGTACGTACCTCCGTTTTGCCTCTCTTGAGCGCGACGCATGAATTATATGCGCGCGCAAAGCACTGGGAGGAGGACCAACAAGAAGTCTTTAAAAAACTTCCCGACACGCAAACTTAATAAAACTCCTTGGTGGGCATACAAACCAAGCTTGCAACTGTGGCTGGGGTTGTGCCGTTATTGTTTAAAGTAATTCCAGCAGGGTTGTAATTACAAACTTTCGCTCTATGGACTTGCACATGAGTACACATGACGGCACCGGGAGTTGACGTTGTATCTCTTTCGTGCATTTTAAATAGGTAGTGCCCATCAGCGACTGCAGCCATTTTCTTTATGGGGTTGAGCTGCTGAGCCAACCTACACAGAAGCTGCACGACTGGAGTCCCGCCGAATGACCTCAAAAATGCCCAATCACGTGAGACGTCCTCAGCGACGCCTGTTCACAGCGGTTCATTCTCGCTACAAATCTTGGCAGACATGATAACCTGCGATATTGATAACCATTCGCGATCAGCAACGCGCTAATACGGATTTGCAGCCGAGTAGGGGTCAAGATTTGCAGGCGACATCCCGCTTCAAGCACTTAACTTTGCAAAGTGAAGTGCTTAGCAAATTCAGGATACAAACTCGTAACACCCCACGGCTGACGAAGGAGAAATTATGCAACTTCTGTCTTTTTCTATATTTCGGGTTATTATCCGGAGTTTTATATCCGATGCTAATATTGTTGAATTGCTCTCGGCTTTTATAGCCAACAGTACGACACTAATTCCAAGGTCGGATGTTTATGTCCGCTCTTTTGAAAGCGTGATCAGTGTCTGCCAAATGAAATTAAGGAAAACAAGTATATAAATCCACCACCATTACAAAAAGCTTACACTTTACTATGGCTCGTGCGTGTTCCCAATGTTCCGCTAAAAGAAAATTAGGCGCATGTATGACACAGCTTAAACATATTTGCAAGAAATCTTGCGCGTTTGATTAGTAACCATTCCCGGTGGAATTATTTCCATTCAAATGACTTAAAACCAAGCTTTAAGAATGCCGTATTACAAAGGGTTCGAAAAAACCAGAACAACAAAAAATAAAAGAAATGTGCCTAGCGCGAAAGTTAGCGGGAGAAAACAAGGAATTTAACATATAAGCAATGTTGAAAATGTAGAGTATTCACAATTCCCTAACTCGCACTGCTTCACTACCCGGGCTCGTGTGGGCTATACCACAGTTAACCCGATATGTTCTCCGTTTATTTTTGCGCAACCATGGTGCGCCCATGTTGGAAAGCTATCCGTAATCTCCACCTAGAACTGCTTCATGAGCCACATAAGGCTCAGTACACAGTAAAAATACCTTTCTCTCAACTCCGAACAAAGTATAATATTGGCAATCAAAGATGGAAGCTTGGCTTGAAGAGTACAGTAAACAGAATAATTCGTATTATCTGGCGACGACTGCATAATATTAGTAATACCAGAGTCCTTCAATGGCTTTCTGTTCATGAAACTTCACCGTCACGCTAAGGGAGAGCTTCGTACGCTGCCGTGCCATGGCGCTGGTGTTGATCGGAGGGCTGCAGGGGGCGTGGTCAAAGCGCGTGTGGCAGGGAACGGACAACGGAGTAAGATCAAACAGACGCTCGCCGCCTTATGAGCAGTGCGCTTTCGCTATACATGTTGTGGGCCGCTCAAAGGGACTTATCAATTTGTGAGTGGCGAAAAAATTTGGTGCGAACAGGCATGCTGCTGCTGCGTTCCTGCCTGCTGGTCTGGCTACAGAGCAGCGGCAGCCGCCCGATGCCCTCCGATCTGCGGTGGCTCCCCTCGCAGTAGCCTTCGTACTCGTACGAAACTTGGCCGGGAGTTTCATGACCAGAGAAGAATTGAAGGACTCTGGTAATACCCATGTTCCTATTAAGGAAGATTGGACAAAGCAGGTTAGCTATGATTGAATCTGCGTGGCGTATTTCTTCTCGTAGAAACTAGGTGGCCTTTCACAACCAATGAGAAAGAAATGGCGTATTGTGTGTACGTAAAAATTGTCTCGTAGGAGACGTCGCAGCGAGTACACGGCACGTCCTCGCTCTCGCAGCATACTTGGTTTCCAAACCGTGGAAATCGACATGGCAATTTTTCGGCCCAGTAGAACCTTCGGAGAATCCGACGGTGTGAATGCTGCGCAGTTTGTGGCGCCGACTTTGCAATAGAGCATAAACAGGGCTTAGTGGCCTCGCTGCTAGGCAACGAACAATGAGTCAATTCGAAAGCCGCGAGTGGCAGCTGCAGCTGTAAGAGTGGTGTTGCGTGGGTTAATAAACACGCGCCCACTGACCTGGCAAGGCTGTGCAACCTCCAAAAGTGCACGCCCCACAATTCTGAAATCGGTACTCAGAAGCGTTCAATTGGACGTTCCTGAATTTGTATTCCCAACTTATCAGTTGTAAGGTGTCCGCTTTTATTCGACGTGCGTGCTCCGCGTTGCGGCTTTCCAGAAAGTCTCCGCTTTGTGGTCGCATCGCAATTTTCACCTGCAATTTTAATCCGTCAGTGTTTGTAGCGTTCCTGACACTCAGTGTCTTCTAATGGGGTTTTGAACCACAGAATACTCTATAACGGCTCGGCATTTATTCATCCATCTTAAAAAATGGCGCTGAAAGACGTTGACAAAAAATTTTGAACTCAATTTTCAAGATGAACCAACACCAACTGGCACAACATGCCTGTCTGTTAAATTTATTCATCATCGCCATTAATCAGTGAGTGGCTATTCTGGCGAAAACAAGACGTCGGGGCCTTAACAACAGCAAGGAGAGTATTTTACTCTAACATATACTAGCGGAACATCTGGTGCTACAGTTACGTGCCGTCCAGGGGCCGCCGTAGCATTGAGGGTCGTTTATCGCCTATTTCACGTGCTTAGCCACATGGCTTCTTTTCGTTCTGGCAGCCAAAGTCAACAATGAATGCATCATTATTTTATGTTAGTCAAACGTAAAGCTTAGAAATATTCCTTGCCAGATAAATCGCTTTGCAACTGCATTCTAATAACAACTAACCACATAATACTATTCTTTTGCAATCAAATTGTTCGTTCTTAAAGCCACACACAACATATGAGCGTGTTCACGAGGCATGGCAAAAACTAGTGGAAAGCGCTTTCCCAGTACATGACTGAATGCGCTCCGCGGCGTGGTCGCCATGGCTGTGACGCGGGATTCCCGTCTAGTATGTATTATTACGAAACTCAAAGCAACGAAGTGCTGGTCATTCTCACCGCGGCGCACTAGTGAAAGCAAGAACAGAAACTTCGATATACGCGCGCTGTGTGAACTACGGACGAGGGCAAACAATTCAACGCTATGATCATCCTCATCATCAATGCCACCATAATCAGCTTCACAATCTTCGTCACGACGGCCTCACGCTGTGGCACTGCATAGTTTTATGAATCATCCCCATAAGTATGCAGTGAAGCGTTCCTCCTTTGGGTTTTTGTTTTATAAGACCGCGCCCTGTTGCTATAACATCCTTAGCACCTTTGGCGGCCATCGCGATAGGCAAGAACCTCTGTAGCGTCGTTCACAAGAAACGAACTTGAAGTGCACTTGAATGACGTCTTCTCTGAAACTCCGCATTACAACACCACAAATGTGTTTTGATAAACAACCTAAACGCAGTCCTTCATTTATTATTCTAAATTGGTCATATAGACAGACTGACGGGTTTTCTTGCTCTGTGCGATTTTAAATGCTTCCCTAATTACATTTTGTCACTGTTTGTTCTCGGCGCCTTGTGTGACGTAAATGTCTTTGTCAATGCGGGACATTGCTTTCTTGTGAACTGGCAAAACCTAACCGGAGAGGTTAAGAGGTTTGGTCGCCCAATTTAAAAATAGTATTTTTGTGCTTTTCAGCACAGCGACAGTTCTTTAACGGCGAAGTTTAAAGCTCTTCATTTAGGTGTTGTGCCAACTGAGTAATAAGACACGCCTAAGCAATCGCACCACGCAAATGGGCATAACAGGGCCGAGGGGACCAGGCATTGGTCTCGACAAATGACATGATGAATGACGGTAGAAGCGCGACGAGTAGCGCTGTTGGCGAAACCTAGCGCTGCAGAGAAATGTGACCCCAATTTCTTGAACATCCATCAAGGAATTACTTGGGCTGCTGACTGGGACCGCTGAAGCACAGCGAAACTTGTGAATCGTCACGCAGGGCAATATCATACCGTTTTTCCTGCCCAGAAGCTGCTGTTTGTTTTCGGCTTCTAGAATGTTTGTGTTATGTCTTATATTGAGTGAAAGACTACGTATGGTCATTTTCCTTTCAAGTGCTCCTTTACAGCCGCTTAATCTGTTTCTGATTGTGCTAATATATCACCACTGAACAAAATTCATTTTTCTCTACGGGTTCGTACAAGGCTGTGCATGAACCGGAGGACAACATTTCTTTAAATATCCAACGACAAGACGTTATTCCTTTGTCTAAAAGCTACTTGCAAGTTTGATAAGTTTATCAAATTTGTAGTGCCAAGAACAAATCTTCCAATTTTTCTCATTGCATTTTGGTGAGAGCTGGTCCTGCAACACAAAAAATCAATATAGACAGTGCAGAGATAAGATGCCGGCGTCATTTCTACTGAGTTTCTTTGGCACTTACCCCGAAATGAGTGCAAATTGACAATGATGAGCGGAATAGCACAAGTCACCGCAATTATAAAAGTGATAGAAACGATTTTTCGGAAAAGGAAGCAGTCGTGGAAGAGGCTGAAAACTGTGCAATTGTCCCAAATATTTACTTTGAAATAGAAGGGGTGAGTGGGCTGGAAGTTAGGAAGGGAAGAACCAAAATTTAAGTATGGTAAACCACCCCTCTCAAGTAAGTAAAGATGTTAAAACCTACAAAACAAATTTATTCAAGCTTGTCGATAGGTGTCGAAGCAGATCTCTGTGAGAAGCCTTCTTTCTGCAGTGGAGATAACCATGCCTAGGATAAAGGTAAAGTAAACTTGTGCTTGCCTCAGTGTTCGTGGCTGCTGCATATGCCTATTCAACCTTAAACACTCCTCATTCCCTAACATATTATGTCATTTGAAGAGCGACGGCCTGAGTATGGCGACCTCTGTGCGAAAACTAGCGCAAGAAGAATTTCTCTTGTCCGACTGCTCTTCACGGGCTATAGACAGGAGATTAACGCCCTTGCAGTAAAAACGAAGGTTTCTTTAACCATCATTTTTATTGTTCTTTATTGGATATGGTTTAGGGTTCAAAAGCAATAGAAGATCGGTTGGAAAAGTTCCAAAGAGTGGTTGGGGGGTACTCCCGTGACAAAATATCAGACACTGTTATATTTTAAAACAGCTACAATTATACATTACGGAATAAAACAACTATAATTGGTACGAATAAAACACTTCATAGATAATATTAGTTTGGACATTGTACAAGAATAACATGTCACATAAAATTAGCAAAAACGTTCTTTTCTTCCGTCTCAGGAAAGTCTAGTGCAGTTGTCGTCAAGCGGGACTTTCGAGCTGTGTCCACGAAGTTTACCTTCTTAGCACGAGAGCATAACAAAGCAATTATGTTTTTCCCTTCTTTAGCTGGTACGCGTTGAACTACATCGATGTCAGCACTTGTGACAGGGAACACGATTTTGTCTCTAATTGCTTTCAAGATTGCAGAACAGTACTCATGTACTGTTGTACAGTACTCATGTACTGCCGCGCTCACACAGCTTTCGTGAACATAATGTTTTGGTAATTTGTGGGGCGCGGTACCAAATCGCCAATGGCTTGAATTCAAAGAGAACTAAATTTTAATCCGTCTCCCCAACTGCCTTTCGGGAAAAGCCGTAACTTCAATAGTGCTGAAGAAGTCTTGGCGCTTTCGTGGACAACTTCATCAAAAAATACAGTGGAACGCCGTTTATATATTCGCAGTGTCGAGATAGCCGTCGGACGGCACTCTCGCTGGCCGTTGCAGGCATGGCTACGGTGCCGTCCGGCAATATTCGAGTATTTAACACTAGGCTTGCACCGGCCGTAGATTGTGTCGTTGTAGTGTAGAGGATGCGTCTTAGCTTCTTGATCCCAAGGTCGGTGGTTCGAGACCAGCTTTTGCCGCGGTTGTATTTTTACATTATTTATTTCAAGTATAATTTTCATACCTTACGTTAGCTTTGGTGTTTTAAATTATTTCTGTGTGCGTTAGGTTATGTAATGTTATGCTTAGGTTAGGTTGCCTAGATTTACGTTATCTAGAGCGATGTACTGTAAGACGCGGCAATTCTGCCACAAAACGCCGGTGGACGTTGAAATAGTGGAGTGCTTATATTACTGTCGGACGGCACTCTAGACACGGCCTTACATGTTTTTCAGTGCACCGGGAAAACAAAACGCATCAACCAGGAAAAGCAGAACTGAGGACACTTTCGAAAATGAACAAAAGCAGTGTAGGTTTCATTTACCGCTTGTATTTCTGCCACTTTAAAATACGAGCAAAAAAAATCTGAAAAGTTTGGGATTGCGCTTTTTGCGATCGCTGGAAAGCACCACGCCTGGCAATGCAAGGTCCCTAGCGATGTCATCTACATTCCACTCCAGCTGCTTGGCTACTGCGTTTAGTACGTCATTATTTTCCTGAAGGCGAAAGGGCCTCCTGCTTTCGCGACGCCATTAAGGCCTGACAAAGTTCGTCAGTGCAAGTTCAACGGTGTTCTCAAAGCTTGAGGTGCATGATGACAGCGAGTGCGCGTGCTATTCTTACGGTGGTGGTTTATGGCAAACACGCGCTACTGGCATTGCGAAATAAAACTTGCGTTATAAGCGAAGTGATGATGGTGATAGCATACAGAAACCTAGGACCATCTGCTTGTTACAAATCGCCCCTATGTGCGACTTCACGCAGTCAGTTCCGTAGCCGAGCCTGGCCAAGGCTTGTCGAAGGTCAAAATGGTGGTCGACGCATGATGCAGGGGCGGCTTCTAAGTGTCAGACTGCGACGCATTTTCCGGGAATGTAATTTGAGCAACGACGTAAAAGTGAGAATTTTAATACTTTGGACTCTATGTGAGCGGTTGTCACTCCGCGTATGTATATCATGTGAAATGGAAATCAGAAAATAAATAAGATACTAAAACAAGAGGCTTTTGCGCGCAGTCCATCTCTTGTTTTCAGTTTTTTGGGCCGTTGCGGCATAACACCCTCCGCAAAATATACTCCTGGCTACGCCACTGAAGCGGGGAAACAAAAGCGCGGCAGTGTAGTTAAATGGCTATTGAAGGGCTCGTTGTCAAGAAACGCGGTCAATGAGCAGCGTCATTTTGTGTTGTCTTTAAACAACACGTAAAAAGCCATTATCGAATGTTATGCACATATTTCGTGCGCACTTATAGCCCGCCTTTAGAGATAACTTTAGTCCAAAGTAACGTGATAAAGCGGATATTATCAAGGCGCTTTTGTTCGCGCCAGCAGACCGTAGACGTCCGCTTACAGGCATTTTCCCATTTTTGGAAGCGCATAACAGCTATCAAGTGCGCCAAGATAGAGCCATCTCTTCCGTATAGTGTCAATGGCGCGCTTCGCCGAAATCATGAAAAAGTTGGCCAAAGCCATTACGAAAAGACAAACACTCAAGTAGTGCATGACATGCGCAGCCGTCAGCAGCCGCAGAAGAGAGCTGTATGCGTTGATATACGCTACAGCATGATTGCAACTAGTACAACCACGATGAGTAAAACAACAGCCTTGCGTCTACACATTAAACGACTGCAGCGCCCCTACCTGTCATCGATAACTCCGTTAGTTTTAAGTTTTTTCCGCATGCAGGATCACCAACGATGTTGGTCGGAACTTGCGGGTCACGCCGCCGTGACCGCCAATTACCGAAGGAATTAATTACTGAAGAAAGGAACCACTGCCACTTTGGCTGCGGCGTGAAACGGTGAATTTATTCCTTTCCTTGGTCCGCATTTACTATTCGACGAAGTGATGTTTCGCGAGCAGGCACAAAAAACGTCTGTGCTGCTTATTTATGTGCAGGTAAAGGTTTTTCAGTGGCATCATTGTTCACTGCGTCCGATAATAATTCTCCGTACAGTAATCAAGCCTCTGCGCCGAGACAGAGTTTAATATCGAGGGCTGTGTCGCCGGTTTCCCAGCCTGGTGTTTCGCAGCACCCTCTTTTTTCACCCTCACCTTTTGCCTTGCACAACCTTCTGTGCATGTGTTGTAGCTTCTCTATGTTCACATTTTTTATGTGTATCCTCCTGTTGTGTCCCCTCTTTCCGTGCATTGTCAATGCTCCGTAGGTTTTTGTTTTGCCGTATAACACTTTGTTTCTTTGTTACTTCCTTCCATACCTGCCATCAATAATGTAGTGCGTTGCGATGCTTCCTTAGCCCAACCAGTAGCGGGCTAGAAGGTCCACTAGAGTAAGGGTAGCCACCATTCTGCCTAACCGTGCACACCACTGGGTGGGCACACTGTTTGTGCAAATAAAACTATGGCTACAACTGTAACATACCATTTGGGTTCCCGTTGTTCGCGTGTCGTCGATTGTTACAATCACACCGTGTAACATCATTTTGCTTCGGAGAAAGTTTGGCAGCCGCAATTTGAACTTCCATTTTATTCGGTAATAATAACCTGCTGTACATTTGTGGCTGCGTAGGTTACCCACTGCTATTTAGAAAGCTTCTGGTGCGCGTGTTTCACGAGCCTGCATCACCCGTCACGGTGTGGTGTTGCCTAGTTTATGTATTGACGGCTGCAGTGCCTGTCGGCAATATTGAATCTTTTCGGATTAGTCGTTCAGGATCATCTCGCGCGCACAGGATGTACAACTTCCAAGCAAGGTTGTCAAAGGGTCCGTCCTTAAACTTATCGTAATCTTATACTTGTGTAATATATGAGGCGTTGTGCTTATCTGCTTAATAGCAAAAATATACTGTGCTTACCAAACCAGGCATCCTCGAGCTTGCCCGTTGTATGCACGAAATAGGGATTGCACCGAAGAGAGAATACCAGTTACGCGCTATTCCACGTATTTTTTGCGCATTTTAAGCGTGAGTGGCCGCACTGTTTTCACCTAATTGGGTAGTGCTCTATGTAGTTCAAACATTTTTCCTTTGTACGTGAAAAAACAAAATATTCCATTTACCCCGTCTTGGATGTCTCCCATACGTGTAGGTACATAAAACGGGCCGTGGTTGCTTTAGAAGTAGCACACTAACAAAACAGTTTCTTTGTGGGGGGAATTAAAATCGAAACTGTAAATGGGTATTCAAAATGTGTGCTGCCCTTGTTGTAGTGTCAAGTCATTCGTAACCTCAGACTTTTGAATAATTTCCCATATTGCTTAGGACCTGACAACAGCAAGTGCATTTCAAGATTTATCCATTCCTGCAATTTTATTGTCTCAGTGACGGGTAACTTGATAGTTCAAAAATTTCAAACAACCTTTAGGTGCAACGTTAGTCTATTGGAAAATAGGCGCAAATAATTCCGGTTTATAAAAAAAGAGGCATGTTAAAATTGTCCAAATGCCGCTAAGGGTCTGTTAAGTGCGCTTGTCAAAAACTAAAACTGCACATAGTAGCCGGTAACATTCAGAACTTTTTATAATAAAATAATATCTTATTATCCTTTTGACATACCAACAGGTAACATTTTCTTCCATAGCCGTTCGGTAAGTGGTGATAAATATTCTAATCTGGTCGACTTCGAGGGCAAGCTGGTGTTTTTGACGATTGTAAAGCGTTTGACAAGGTGTCCCATAAAGCTACTTGGTAGGCTTACGGCGATCGGTATTCCCCCGTATTTGAATAACTGGGGTCGTGAGTACTTCAAAATAGGATGCAATTTGCTGATGTTGGGGAATACGTTGCTGATGCTCTGGCTGTTTGATGTGGAGTGCCTCAGGGCAGTGTGTTGGGGCCGTTCGTTTTAAATTTACGTCAATGAGTTGACTAAGGTGGTTTCGGATACTGTTTATTTGAAATTGTTCGCTGATGATTGTGTTTTATTTATGAATGTTCGTTCGGCAAGTGATCAGGCTATGCAATAGGAGGCTTAGACAGTGCTGAACAATGATGCAAAGACTGGGATATGGAAATTAACTAACAAAAAACAGCACTTTTAAGAATTACGCGTAAGAAGCATGCCAGAGTTTTTCAATACCACCTTCATGGCTTCGCCATTTCAGAAATTTTGTATTACAAGTATTTAGGCGCACTTCACTCAAAATTCGACATGTCCCAACATGTTTCGGGCATATGTCCAGCAGCCTTTAAAAGCTATGTTTGTTAGGGCGAAAGCTTAAGCATGCTCCGAATAATGTTAAGCTCTTAGTCTATCAGACATTTATCAGGTCAAAACTAGAATATGCATCTGTTATGTGGGACCCGAAAACTACAAAAAGATGTCAACCAACTTGAGATGCTCCAAAGAAAATGAGTTAGTGTCATTTACAACAAGACACTTCGACGTAGATTATGACGGACAATAATGTCAACACGCTAGAAGCAAGAAGGAAATCAAACCATCTATTGCTTCTTGACAATATATTGACTAAAAAAGTTTCATTGCCCATACCTACATTCATTAGGCCAATACCCCCGAAAAGAACGAGTCACACACGACAGCATCATTTAAAGCCTATTTTCGGGAGGACTACTTCATTTAAAAAAACCTTATTTCTGCGCACCAAATGGGACTGGAATTTACTTCCTGAATCAATTCTAGCAGCTGACAATTTTTCTGGAGTATTGGAGCAGCACTTATCTTGTTGAAATGATGGTATTGACGTAATACAGTGATGCTTTCTTGTTTCATATCAGTGTGTTGGTATGATTGATGTTGCATTCTGTTCGGCTTCGTGACTAATACTGTCCATGTGCTATTTTAACTTATGTTGTTTTCCAGATGGTGTTCTGTTTTTCGTTGATGTTGCTCTTGCTGATACCGACGAATGATCTTTGTATTCTTCACTTGCCCCTTTTGCTAGGGCCATTCTGGCCCGTAGTATTTTGAAATAACTTAATAACTAAATAAACAAATAAATAAATAAATAAAGAAATAAATGCCCATCATGTGTCTGGGGATGTTTGAGGAGATAGTTGGCTCTCCAGTGATAGTTTTAAAAAATGTCCTGGTTTTCCGCAAAAAAAAAAAACAGAAGTAAAAACGATTTATTTACATAATAATATGAACCTTTGAAGTCATGGCTGTGACAGTTTCTGGGGCCGAAGACTTCTTCGGCATGCTCAGGGTTCCTCGTAGCGAGTGTATTGGAGTACGAATGCACAGCGGAGCTCATAAGCAACAAAATAGTCCCTAATGCTCGGTTTCTATTGTGCACATATTCACCAGTCCGCAAGGAAAAAGGACGGGTGATGTAATGCAAAAATGTTTTTACATATAGAAGTGTTTAGAAAAAAAAATACTTTACCATGGCGTGTGCTGTAAAAAATCCAGTTTGGTACAACGAATCAGGCATTGTTCGAGGTTTTGTAGCGCTCCATGCGTAAAAGAATAAATTTATTCTATCATGCTTTTGTACTGCTTATTTTCTAGGCAGTTGGGTGAACAGGTAGATAAGGCTTTAAAACAAAAAATGAACATGGTCATTTTTATCGTATTTGAACATGTTACTGATTGTGTATGTTCACCACGAGGTCACACTATGAAAGCTCACGTACGGGATGGAATTATTTTATTCTACGCGTAAGTACGCGATTCCAGCTTTCGTACTTTTGTAGGCGCCGATGTGGTCGTGATGCGGGGCTTACATATATTTACCAATGCGATTCGGTGGCAGCAGGAACCCGCGAACCGAGGAGCGTCCGTAGATTGCGGCCGAGCTGCGCAGAAGCCTGAGAGGATGAACAGGTTAACAGGTCCTTACGTTTTCCAAGTGGAAATGTAACTACGATCTTAGAGTGGTTCTGGTCAATGCCGTACTAGCGTCTGGTGACAGTTGAAGCCGTCGTCATGAGGGTTTCCAGAGCGCATTACAACCGCTGACCTGGGCTGGGAGTGGCGTAGCGGACGAGCTTGAGCACGAATTGGCTGGAACAATGTCAGGCCCCCGCGGGTGTCCAAATGAGCAGGATGATGCGATGGGTCCGGAAAGGTGGGCGCTGTAAGAGCTGCGTTCCAAGCGGTTAGCGGGCCAGCACAGTAGCAGCAGAGCTGATCCGTAAAAGTTGAAATAGAGAGGGTAGAGTCGGGGTCAGCATCTTTGCGTATGCTTGACGTGGAAACCGGAGGGGTTGCCGATAATGACCGCGGAATTTTTGCAGAAGATGGTGAATGCAAAAACGACAATGGAACAAGCGCCTTCGCGTCGGGCGCTCGCAGCATTGGAGCAGGCGGCTAACGTGGACTTCTTGCTGCATTGCCAGCCCAGACGAGTGCCTTCGTGGTCGGTGCATGCGACGTAGACGGGTGAGTTTAAGATCGATAGCTGAAATAACTGCTTGCGGTTGTGGACTCAGGTCAAGAGAGGGTACGTTTTAGACACACTGACCTTGTAGCTGATTCTTAGGACGGGCGGAACTTGTGTCTCGCAAACTCTGCGTCCAGTGAGATATACTGGTCAGATGGAATGCTGGAAACTAGAGCCATCTGTCTGAGGTTTGTCACGTTGGCTAGAGGGTTGTCGGTGATAACTTCCTGTCAGTCGGTGTTCTGGAACCAGTGGGTCATGCGCGACTGCGACAGCTAGCCAACGAACGGTGGTTCCTCGCGGTTGGTGGCTAGTAACACAGTGTGAGTGTCGTATCTGCTTCTCGGTGGCTGCAGTGGAGGTGTAGTGGATGCGGCAACCACGTCACAGATGGTCGAGATTCGACGTGAAGCAGTGTTTTCGAGTGATGTCTCCAGCTGTGTCACAGAAAATGGCGTAGTGGTCCCCGAAATTGCGCTTGAGTGCATGTTAGCCGCTTGCATGAAATTGGTAAAAGCGGTTTCTTCAGGGGCGAGTCCAGGGCTTGAGTACAGCGGGGGCATCGCAGGTACAGTGGCCAACAGACTGCTGGGGCGTACGTTGGAGTCCTTCATTGTTGTGGCCTCTGAGCTGCCGTCAACACAGCTTAGAGTGGCCCTAACAGTTCTGGTGTCTTTGCAGAGCGGTACCGTTGATGCCACCATGTCGGTTCGAGGCCGCTGGCCCTTCACAGGTGCGGTGGTTTCTTGGTGAGTGGTGCGGGTGGTTTTAGGTAGCGGCCAAAGCGCACAAGTAGCACTGCGTTCAGCTCGTCGTGGGTCTTGGCTGTGGTAGGCTGGCAGCTTAGATTGATGGAAGGAGCTCACAGATCAGGGAGTAGCAAACCTGCTGCGCTGTCACACGGCGCAGTTCTAAAAAAACACTCCATCTGTATGAGCCACAGCTTGGAATTCTGAGAGTAGAAAGGCGGGCGGGTGGGGTGGAAAAGCCACTGTATCCACTGCCGTGGTAGAAGCACTTGGCATCGAGTGGCTGGGCAGAGCCTTCTAGGAGTTGCCAGAAGTCGAATGACGACGTTCAGCGAAGCCGGGAGGTGGTGCAGCGTTGCTTCGTGCTCGCATCAGAAATTTGTTAAGACATTCCATAAGAGGTGCGTCAACGGGCGTACCTCTCAGAGTTCACGTCAAGGTCACCATTTAATGTAGATGCCGATGTGATCGTCCGGCAGGGCCTACATTTATTTACAAATGCGAATCTGTGGCAGCAGGTACCCGTGAACCGAGGAGCGCCCGTATATCGCGGCCCAGCAGTGCAGAGGCCCAGGTGTTCTCGCTGGCGCATCGCTCGTCGTGCGCGCCAATGTCACGCGCTGCTAAAGATGGTACGGACTAATGATGATGATGGTGGGCGCTTGTGGTTCATGACAAAATGGCTGTACTTTAATGGTGCGTTTTCAGGAAGTTCCAATAAAAGTGATAGATTCAAAAGATCTTTCAGTGAGAACAGCTTGACCTGTAGTTGAATGTCACACTACAAGGTTTTGAGAACACATTGGTAAAACGTTTATGTTAATGCACTGTGAGACGGCCTAGCAGAAACTCCCGATCGTAATTTGGGATGGGTGATTTGGCATTTTTTGTCGCAGAACTGAACTTGTGGGAGCTCTCATTGCAGTAAATTCTCACTGCGAATAATTCATCGGGAACTGCCGTCTTGGCCATTAGGTTCAGATTCAGCATCTTTCAGAGGCGGCAACAGGTGGTGAAAAAAGACCATTCTTTTGCATTAGGTTTTCCAATATTTTGCTTTTATACGTTTAGAGTTGCTGCTGTGATATTACGGCTTCGCGGATACTCCCAATGTGATTGCTGCCTTAGCAATAAACTAAAGATTCAAATTTTCCACTCTTCATATTTTGTTATAAATAATAATACACCTAAATAAAAGAGAACCATGAGCAATGCTAGCATTTGATTTGTATTAGTGGCTAAAAGGGGGTTTATTCCCCTTTGAAGTGATTTGCTTAGCACGAGAAAGTAGCGTCCACAATAAAATGTGATAGAATTCTGATTTATGGGAAAATTGTGGAACAGCCTAACGACACCTGTCAGTTCATAATTTAGCTCCCATCACTACCGCACCAAGCATGGCTACATATTGTGCCGAAAATGTTTGAGGTGAAGGCTCCTCCAGAAAAGAAATTTACGTTCACATTGCGGCATTTATTACTTTCCAGTGATCGACGATTTATTTTTTTCGGTTAGAGTAATAAACAAACACCTTCTAAATATATTTCATGAGTGCTTTTATGAGAGAATCATAGTCTAGGTTTTACTATATAACATAAGGAATCGGCACGACAGCTGAGATGAACCTTCGCGAAGAATAATGTATGGTCTCTCGGCCGAGTTTACATGGCGGCCTTAAGATAGCGCACGCCAGGACACAGCCACTTCACCGTATTCGTCTTCTTCTGTCTCAGCCCAGGCCTAATGGGACATTGCCCGCCTGTATGTGTCCCGGGACAATGCATTGAGTACCTGATTAGTGCTTTTGTCTGCTGAGAAGTAGCTAGTAGAACTGTGCATTCATTACCGTGTATTACTAAATTGGAGCATGTTATTCCAGAAAGCATTTATCTCGACAGTGCTCTCGTATCTCTAGGCATGAAAACGATTGTTAAACAGACCGAGTTACATCTATCTTGATGAACTAGATGTTAACCGGTAAAGGGTGTTGGTATTAGCTTTCTGTTCAAATATTTACGCCGTTTGTGTGCCGCAGTGGAAAACAAAGAGTGTAAGGAATAGCTGTACTTTTGCTGATTAGGCGACGCAAGTTAGGGCATCACTGCTGTAATAAAAGTTCTGTTTTGAATGAAGAAACTTAACTGGCTTACTTCTTCAGCTTCCTGAGTTGTGCTTCGGCATAACTTCACTGAGCTCTGCCTTCTAAAAAGGAGCTATCTATATCTCTCTTGTTAGCATCTCCTTTCAAGCAATGCTATCATTTCTCATTTTCGTGCATAAGGTCCTAATGTCGACAGTTGGACGACATATCCCTTCGTCAGGTAGCACGAGTAGGGGAAGCTTAGCTAAAGGACACTGTCATTGAATAGAATTGCCATTTCCGGAGCACAACGGCCTCTATGCTCGTGCGTTTCCAGTACCTCGGTGTACTTTGTTTTAAGGCAGTCCCAAGAAGGTGTTTTCTCGTTTTTGTACCATTCGCGAGTTGTCGCAGCCGCGCAAAAAATGCAACTAATTTCATAATGTATGTGACACTTACGGCATCCTAGTTGGTTTGTCCGCTTTTTTTTGGTGCATAGTGGCTTGAACAGGGCCATATAGTCTTCTTTTATGGATCCAGGACAAATTGCTTTTGGCTGCAACATTAGAGGCCTGTCGATTGCAAAACAGTTATGACTTACCCTTTGGTTTCTAAATACTTATATCGCAAAAATACAAATTCATTTTTTAATTGTGTGGGTTACTTCTGTTCATTTGGTATATTGGTTGTATGCTCTACATTATTTTTCTGACGTGTTTACTTTGTGGTATACGTAACACATAATAAGTGGGGGGTTGTTCTCAAAGACTGCCCTTCACTCTGTGACAACGTTACATTTGAGAGGTCTTAAAAATTGGTGAAACGACATTGCGGCCAGTGTGGGCATTGAAAGGTCTCATATAAGAGGAGAATGATATAGAAAATACATTATTGCTGGCAGAGGTGGGGTAACGACTATATTTTCTCTCATTCATAACCTTCCACAAAAATAAATATTTAAAGCAACTCACCGTCTGATTTTCTTTCAGTTAAACACAATTTGCCGCTAATATGAATTCTTTTTGCTTCCAGCTAGCATTAGAAGTAGACATAAGGTTCAGAGAAGAACGGAAAATATTAGAGCAAAGTGCAACAGTTTTTGAGTTGAGAAGGCTCATCAGACTTAACAATTTTAGTGAAGACTGGTGTTGCACGCATCTTTATGCTAAGACTTCAATTTAAAATTTTTTTGAAAGAACCTCACCAAAAAGTTTCGTCAGATGCATTGCTTCGTAGATGGAGGCCCTCAGACATCATAGGAGAGTGGATATAACGCACACTTGTTTTTTAAACCCTTTTTTACCTGTAGGTTACAGTAGGCCAGATTTACAACGGCGATCTAGAAAGCCCCGTACTGGAGTACAGAAAACATTTTTTTTGTGAGGTGTGTAAGATATGTTGCTCAAAGCTGACTACAATATTTGATTATTAATGAAATGTCTCAATGATACAAGAGGTTTTTTTCATTCAGGTCAGGGAGGCAACAAAGCAAGGTAATCTCTTGAATGAGAGGAATGCCATTAATATACTGCGCTCAACCTATTTTTTGTGCCCACTGGCACATTTAGTAGCATTCCTAGAAAAGAACACCATAAGCTGTGGCATCGTGTCATTTAGGTTGTAATCTCTCTTGAAACACATCGAAGTTTTTTCAAGCTTTATTTTTTATGGTATATGCTGATTTATGTATTTTTTTCCCACACTATTTTCTTGCTGTTAGTATTTTTTACGCGTCACTCCCCTACCTTGAAGACAAAAGGGTACTTTTTTTGTTCTCTGCCCCCCTTCTCAATGCCCTAGACATTGGGCATGTGAGGTAACGTACTCCTAGATAAATAAATAAATGACTCGTCAGCTGTCCATAGGGTTTTATACTGCTGGTATAACTGGCAGTCTATCCTGGAACATTTGAGGTGGTAATGTATTACTCGTGTTTTAAAATAGTGGTAGATGCATGTGGCATGTTGAATGCGACGTTGAAGTCGGACTTTTTTTTAAAGGATTTTTCGTCATAAGGTTAGTGTGGTTAACCTCTCTGCTCTTTTTGAGAGGTTCTTTTGGCATGGAATTTTCTTTCTTATAAGTGAAAATGATGTCATCTTGTACAGACCTAATGTGTAAGTCAAGACACTTATGTCTCTTAATTGGGGGTATCCAATAATTTCGGATCTGCGGTGGTACACTGCGGCCTGTTGTGAAGCTCTGCTTTAGTATTAGTGTGCGGAAAAACTCATCAAAATCTTTGTACAGCTGAAACCGTTTACGTTGCCATTCGCCGGACAGAAATTTGCACCCTTTGAGAAAACATGGCATTCATCTTCCGAGAATAGGTTCTCTGATAGGTTTACTGCTCTGTTTCCACTAGAGCTGTTTGATTCACCTGAAAGGTACATACTATGCAATAAATTTGGAACTGACATTTTATGGGTGATGGAAATGGTGCAATTTTCGCCATCACGGAGCAGCGCATTCTGTTTTTCTCCAGATTTTTTATTTCATAGGGTGGCACACAGAAGGCCTATGCAGGGTGGATAATTACATAGTATTCAAAGCAAGAAATACAATGAAACATGATTACAGGGAAACAAATGTAGCAACGAACGTCACTTCGAACGAGATGTAGGGCTTATAAGAGAATTTCCAGTTAAAAAAAGCAACACACATCAGTTTGAACGAGATGCGGGCTCTGTCAGAGAATTACAATCAGCTATTGTACGAGGAAAGAAAGAGAACTTAACTGTGTCCGTTCTAGCGAAATAGGCGTTAGTGAATGAGGTTGGTGATGGCGCGTAGGTCGCCTCATTAGAGGGGATATATACGGAGTGGCGTCAATGGCCAAATATTTGTTGACGAGTTGCGCACGAAAATCCAGGCGACATTGTTACCTCTGAAGTTGAAGAAGACGGATATGGTTAGTTTGCATAAGGTCAGAGGGGGATCTAGTGGGGAAAATGTTGAGGAAACGAATCTAGCGGCTTTTAAATCCTTTCGAGTTTTGTAATGTTAGCATCAGTGAACGGATCCCATACAATGCATGCATATTCACGTTGTGGGCGAATAAGTTAGAGATGAGCATGTTATTTAAAGTTTGGAGGTGTGTTACGAAGTTTGTGCTTCAAGAAACATCGCTTGCGTGGAGCAGAAGAGCAGACATTGTCAATATAGGAACTTCGCGATAGATTGTCGGTAAATGTTACACCTATATACTTGTGGTTGGTGACTTGTGTTAAAATAGAAGATCTTAGTGTGTACGTGAAAGGAACAGGCGTTTTTTACGAGTTATGCGAAGAAGGACAGATTTATCATTACTAAGCAACATTCCCCAATCCCTGCACCACTCATTAATATTATTTAGGCTTGCTTGGAGGTCCCCTTGATCATTGGAAGAGGAAATAATTTTGAACAAGACAGAGTCGTCCACGAACAATCAGATGCTAACACCAGGCAACACGACAGATACAATATCATTATTATACATCAAAAACAGCAAAGGTCCTAGTACACCTCCTTGGGGTACGCCTGAAGTCACCGGAAGACTCCACGATTGTTGCCCTCCAACAGTTATTCGCTGTGCGCGGTTATTTAGGGAAGTAGTGATCCAGCTGATTACCATATCTGGATGGCCTTTTGATGTTAATTTTAAATTTAGTGTAATTAGTCTAATTAGTAAAGCATTAGAATAACTAAATTTAGTCTAATGCTTTACTAAAATCTAGAAAGATTGTATCAATTTGAGCGTTATTATAAATTACTGAAGCGAATGAAAGAACTGTCGTTACTACCTGCGTTACTGTTGAATAATCTTTCCTGGATCCATGCTGCCAAGGTTCTCATACAGAACGTTCTTGTAAGTAAACCAGTATATGATGAGCTATGATGTCTTCTATCAATTTACAGGAGGACAATATCAAAGAGATAGCACGGTAGTTTTGGGGCAAAGATAGGTCACATTTCTTAAATAATTCTACATTTCGGACTGCCCTCCAGTCATCAGGCAAACACTGGACATTAGTGAAGCACAGAACAAAATACAAGGAATTTTCGCAAAGACTCAGCATATCGCCTCAAAAAGGAATTGAGGATATCATCCGGGCCCCAGGACGTTTTGGTTTTTAAGTTTAATAGCATTGAAACTACAGCAGGATAAGAAATGAAAGATACATCTGTGAGATACGATTGCAGCTGGTAGACTTCATGGGGGTCCAAGCAACTTTCGGCAAGAATTTTGTGTTCCTCATCCACAATAAAGAGGAGACACAAAATTATGGTGGTGGATAATGATGTCGAACAGTTTTTTATTCTGTGGGAAGCGTGTCTTTCCACTTAGATTTTAGAGGCGCCGAGATTTCAGAGGTCGCTGGCTCCAGGTAAATGCGGAGGCCTTTAGAAACAATGCTACAAGCATGGTACACATTCAAGGTAGCAACAAGGCCTTCATATCTAACTATTTTTAATGATTTGTTTCAGCTTCAAAAAGTCCCGCGACACAGTAAAAATAGACTGGTTACCTGGAGGAATATGTTCATGTCAATTTGAGTGGCTGCCTTTATCGGTGTCAGTGCGCTTGTGGGGGAGGTAGTAACGGGACGCTCTGCCGGTATGTACGTTTGCAGGAGAAGCTGGCTGCCATTAAAGTAATGTTGGCGCGGCTGGGTTGGTGTCTGGGGCTGTAAAATGTACCAACCACAGTTCTGGTTCACGCACGTAGCAGCTATGAATGATGTCATGGATGCGGCTTGCCATTAGAGCCACGCCTTTAAAAGTCGGGTGCGGGTCGTGTGCAGCTACAACCAGCCACGAGAGAAAACACTATAGTTCATAGTTTACGTAGAAATGTCGCTCTTCCGTTGGCGGAGTTTTCGAAGCAGGGCATTCAAGCGGATGGCTCCATGGTTGAATAGTTAAACGAAGCGCCAGTTGAAGTTCCGTCGTCGGCATAATCGAGTAGGGTTTGCACTTTCCATGAGGGTTTGACTGCTACCCGTGCAAAAAACACGAGACATTAGAACATGTGAGTTGGGATTGAGTTTGTTTCTGGGACGTGCTTCAGCGGACTTTGAAAAATGACTTCCATCTGGACGCACATGGGATGAGGTTCCTACCCATTGAGAGTGACGACGGGGTACCATAGAAACCTCGGCATGGTCCTAGCCGTGATCAGTATTTGGAAGTCACGTATGGCGATTCGTAATCGTGACGCTGATGCTAAACACTCGAGAGAGTATTTTGCCGATTCTGTGCGAATAGTGATCGAAGTATGGAGGGCCTAACCTGAGCCTGCGGAGTGGCTGTCCGTGATAGAGACGCTATCAGACCTGAAGCAATTTTACGCTTTCTGCTAGCAGGGTTTTGGCTAGCAGTTTTTGTCGTTATTGTGTTTTGTTTCTTTGGGTAAGGTGCTAGGTAAAAGTATGGTAATAAAAACACAAGTGCCGGAATAGAACAATCGAAAGGTGCTGGTTACATAAGGAGAGGGACCCAGGTTCGGTTGCCGCCACGGGACGTGCTTTTTTATTGCTTCACTTGATCCCGTGTTACAGACGCCACCAGTGAGTACACTAAATGTTCGCTTTAAAAAGCCCTGCGATGAAGGCTGGGAGCCCTGTTCACGAGCCTATATTTCTAGCATGAACAGCCGCTACTGGTCGTGTTGCTGTAAGGAGACGTGCAGCGAAGACATTCCATTATGTATGAGATGCACCAGTGCATGGTGATGACTAGCGGCGTACACAAGGGGGGCCAAGAGGGCTGCGGCCAATCGCCACACTCTTGTTTTCGACGTAGGGAGAAACTGGGTTAAAATGAGTCCACATATTCTACTACTACACAAAACCTTTTTTAGGAGATGTAGGATTAAGCTTAAGAGGCACTTTTGGTAAGAGGCATCCAGTGTAATCTGGCGAATACGACGTGTGTTGTGAACGAAACAATGAGCCATTTTGCCATGCAGCCTAAAAAAATTAATAACGGGTAACCCGATACACAAACGCAACGTTTATGAGAGTGTGCTCGAAGCACCTTTAGGTTTTTACTGAAACACTTTTTGGATTTTCGATTTTAAATTTTTCTACTTTTCCTATTTTCTCTGTCTGTTTTTTATTTTAGTGTCCGCCCCCCCCCCCGACTACCCGCTCCATACTCCATTGGTGATGACCATTCGCAACTGCAATTGGAGTAAACAGGAGTAAATACCCTAGGAGTAAATTGGAAGACCCTATATACTGTGTGGATAGAGACATTATAGGAATAAATTTGAACAATCACAGAAGTCTCCAGTAGAAAAACGGCGAGACATGAATCCCCGCCACTGCGACGCAGTATCGGGCGGCCAGCTTGAAACGTACAAATAATTAAATGGGGGGTTGGTGTCGCTAAAAGTTCGCAATACCGAACGAAATTTTCCATTTATTTCAGCAAACGCGCACTTCACAGACCTATTAGCTTGAGGGCCGCGAAGTCACGTGAGCAAATAGTTTTCTTCTTCCCAGCATGCAAAAGAAAAGCAAAAAAAAACTTTTCAGAATGAACCCCGCCTACAGATTTGGATGTCATATCGATTCTCAACAACCGGCGGCCGTAATCTGCCTCAGGGGCGCCGCCAAAACCTACGCCGATCTTTCGCATTCACACGGCAGCGCTTGGCTGCGCAAACTTGAAATTCCTGAGCCATCCCTTCAAATGAGAAGAAATTGAGTCGAGATTATCAACCGCTTCCCTCGAAGCAATCGAAAAAAAGGAACCAAAGAGTGCGAAAGTGTAGGGAAATAACGCCGATATTTAAAATAGCGATGTTCTGTAATAACGCAATAGCTGTTACGTATGCTTTGACAAAAGACAAAAACGGCCTCAGCGTACTGTATTGTGGCTCGACGGAGCACAATGAATTTAATGTAGACTCCACGTTTTGGGGCCATTCGGTGATTTCCAAAGATGTTTTCGCTCTTAGAAATCTGACGTATGTAGCGGGGCACCAGTTTTGGCCTTAGTTTCTTTTCTCCCGCAGAAGTATTTCGGAAGATAATGCCTAAAGCCGAACGGAACAACAAACAACGTAAAAGATCCCTGCACGAGAATCCTCTAACACGTTCAAAAAGCTCGCCGTTTTTATCCGCTGTAGCAGTGAAGCAAACTCCTTGAGATGCGAAGGGATTCAAAAATTGGGTATCCCACACAAAACCTAAGTGGTTGAAGGTGAAAAGTACACAACGCAATGGGCAAAGATATTTCTCTAAATGGAGAGGCATCGCGCAAGAAGTCCGCACCGGCAGAAAGAGACGTATTGTTCCAGTTTGAACAAATACAGGACGCCCTTGGGCATGCGCCTGTGAGTAGCTTGATTTTTGGGAGTGCTCTGAGGTAGCGAGTGGGGAGACCGTGAATATTGGGGCGAGGCGTCGATTAGCAACGTCGTTTGCGTGTAGTTGCTAAAGATCCATGCCCGAATGCCGTGAACACTTCATCTTTCTTTTTGTTTCCCTGCTAGTCTTTTCCAGTGTGAGATAACGGTCTTGCACCTGCTCAGCGAACACCATGATAAGCTGTTCACACCGTCGAAAAAGGGGCTTGTTTTGGGTCATGCGTGACAGCCAGAGAAATAAAGGCCATCTAAACGCATTGAAAGTGGCGGTAGTTTAAAAGCATGTCAATAACGCTCAAGTCTACTTTTCCTTCACGACGCGTGTCCCGTTTGACTTGTCAGGCTGTAAACCTTTCGGTGGGATGAAGAATGAGGGGGGGGACATCAACTTAATTAACGTTATAGGCTGTATTGCCTTCCCGGCCCGTGTCCAATTCGGTTTCGCAGACGTGTAAACCTTGTTCGGGAGTTGGATTTGGTTTTCTTAAAGGCCGGCCACGTTTCGTGATGGTTTTCACTTTTTTGTCTCTGCAGAGAAAGCTTCGCTCGAGCGGCAATAAAAAGGTGGTTTTCGCGGATAAGAAGGGCTTGCTTCCTAAAAAGCGTATTCCAAAAGAACGAGTGATGGAAACATGAACGAAATGAATGGAAATTCGTCGCACTGCATTTGCAAAAATGCTACGGTATGAAGACGCCACACCGCAGTTTGGCGTTCGGCACTTTGTAGTCCGGGTTGCTTCGTGCGTTTTGAGTGCAGGCAGTTGGTGAGATTACCGACACCTCAACGGCATTTAAACGTTCCTTGGAACACCTTTCGCTGCAGTGGCAAAATTTCCTCTAGTTTGATTTTTTTATTCACTGCTGAAATCGGGCTAAAAAAGGTTTTTATCTGCTTTCTTCTCTATGACTGAAAAGGTTTGTGTGTGGATTCGTATTTGCTACCATTGCATGGTAATTTTGTTTGGTTTATTCTTTGCGTACAACATGCATTAAATTTTGCCTTAAAACTTTATACGTAACAATTCCTAGAGTACTCGTACTTGCTAAGAAATTGGGGTACCACGTCTGGAAAAACATGCGCCCACAGGAAACATGCCGTTGTGTTCACTGCGTTTGCTCTTTGCATGTGAAAGAGTGCAAAGTATGCGGGGTTTTTTTTTCGCGAGGCGGAAAAAATGTTTATTGATTCCTATAAAAGAAAATTTGACAGATGGGTGATCTCCCTTGTAGTAGTGTTGATCGTCCAGGGTGGGTGGAGTTCCTAATCCAGGATGCCATGGCCCTCAGCGGCTTGTCTGGCCCGGATCACCAGGGCGCGGTGGTAATCCAGGACCTCGCCGGACAGCAGGGCCTCCCACTGCTCTATCGACGGCGCCAGAACCTCCGGGTATTCCTTCACACACTTTCACTCTTACACCATGTGGTAAAGGGTGTTGAGGGTACCAGAGAATTTGCAGTCGTAACTGTACGGACTGGACTGAATCATGTGCAACTGGGAGGTGTGAGAGAAGGAGTTAGTCCAAAGTCTTCTTACGGCTTTGCTTCTTCTTTGGGGAGTTGTGGATGAGGAGGTGGATATGTCCGTGTGCCCGATCTGTAATGTTCCAATTTGTCCTAGCGCGTTTTGAAATAGGTGGGAATAGAGATGGGGGAGGGGCTTCAGCTTGTGTGACGATGGTGAGGTTAGCGGTGGTCGCCCAGCCGGAATGTCAACGGGCAGCGGCATCAGCGGTCATATTACTCTGCAGAAACTCCAGCCACGGTGCCCGCACGATGTAGTAGTAGTAGTAATAGTTTACTTCACCTCATGAAATATGCAAATCAACGTCGGGTCAGCCCAAGCCATTCAAGGCTTGTCGGGCGGTACCCAGCAGTCAAAAGAGGCAATAAATGGTATTAGTTAGAGTTAGACAAAACAGAAAAGTTTTTACGCTGGTATGTTCTTAGGCCCCTTAAGCAGTAAATAGAAATACCTCATCGGGTAAAGACATTGAAATATTGAAAATAGTGAGGTCTAACATAGGATCTAAAACGCGTGTAGCAACGCGGTATAACAAATCGAGGACTGTATCTGGACGCTCGCGCCGGCACATGAGGTGACAAAAAAGAGCTGCACCAGAAGTTTTTTTAAAACAATAATTTGAACAAACCGGGCATCAAATGTAGGCACACTGAAATAGGTGAAGGAATCAACGGTAACGGAGATACCTACTTTGTAGGCAACGCTGAGGACAATGTTTTTTAAATTAATATTCACTTTGCAACGCCAGGTGGAAGAGCAACAGTAAAACAAAGTCATCCCATATCTGAGAATGGTGTAAGAAAGCGAGTGCAGAATAAGTTTGCCTCTTCTTCTTTCTGATCCTTCAGCTTCATGAGTATATTAGGTGCCACTGTGGAGATACGACCCATCTGATATTTTCTGCAGGCTGCCTGAGAGTACGCGATTACAATCTTGCGAGCTTAACAATAAATGATCGTTGTAGAAGCCAGAGCAATCGCTGCCTCTTCTGGAGAGTCAATGTCTGAAGTCGTGATAGTTGCGAGCTTAGCTCTTTTCCTTTGCTGCTGGTCATGGTTATCACGTGTGATGCGTGGTTTGCGCATTTCCGGGGTCCACGTACCAAGTTCCTCTATAGTTACCATAGGCTTTTTTAAGTGCCTTCACCCTGACATTTCTCCTTCCTTTGTCGTAAAGAGTGTGCATGTTGCGCGGGATATTGGCAACAGTGATGTACTTACTCTTTCAGGCAAACTGGGATGCGCCTTTTTTGGCTTCGGGAATCCAGCTTGACTTCATATCCGAGATGGCGTAATGTGACGCGGCCAGTTTCCTTGGGTTTGCGCAGTATTATTTGGCTAAATTGGTGTGCCTCCACAAGTTCCTTCAACGTGTTATGTATCACTAGGTGTAGCAGCTTTTCCGACGAAGTCTACGCCGGTAGACCTAGGGCCACTTTGTATGTCTGCATGGTGAAGATGCTGAGTTTCTCTTGTTCGGTGTTTTTAGGCCTAGTTATCGAGTATCACAGTTGATTATGCTCATAATTATTGCTTGTATTAATCGGATTGCACTATCTTCCTGGAGTCTGTGCTTTTTATACGCAACCATATTTACAGGATTGGTTACCTGGCTGATGATGCTTTGGAGTTTGTGGAGTGTAGCAGGTCCAGTTCTGTCCTTTTGGAGTGTGAGGCCTAATACTCTCAGTGTATTGACTATTAAGATAGCGATGAGATGAAGCTTAACTTCTGGGTCCGGTGATTCCGGTGGGGGTCTGCCTCTCGTCCTCTTTCTGAGAACGAGAAGTTCCGCCTTTTTGAGGCGACGGGAACGCCACTTTGCTGTATGTATGCCTCGATGCTATCTACGCCTTCCTGCAAGGAATTCTGTTGGTTACCCGTTGAACCTGTGATTGTCCAGAACGTGATGTAGTCTGCGTAGACCACGTATCTAAGGCCACAGATTGTATTTAGCTTGTCGGGTAGTTTGATCATCGCGATATTGAAAAGTTATGGCGAGATAACTGAGCACTGCGAGGTGCCTTTTCCTGGAACCTAGAATTTGTCACTCTGGAGCTTTGCGAGGCCCACTGTCGCAGTCCAAGAGTAAAGGAAGTCCCAAAAATAGTTATGGGCCCTCACCCTACAGTGATAGAGTTGCATGTTCTTCAGTATGGCCTCGTGCGATACAATACGAAACGCACCTTTACGTCAAGCGAGAGGATGGTGACTTTTTGTGACCTGAGGTTGCCAATGACATTTTCTTGGACCTGTTGCAGAAACTCTTTCATCGAATATTGGGGCCGGAAACCGTACATAGAGTCGCGGATCCTTATTTTTTGTCCTGAATGTGAAGTGTTGGGTGATCCATAACCAAGTGCTCCACGAGTTTCCGTACGTACAAGGTGAATGAAAGCTTCCTGAGGTTAGACATCCCGATACGCTTGTGTGGCATCGGAATCATGGTCACATTGGCATGCTTCTACAGCGGCGGTACACTTCCACTCTCTCATATTTCATTTATTCGGTTAAGAAGATCCTCCTTGATTTTTTCCGGCCTGTTGCAAAGTATTCTGGTAGTAATCATGTCCGCTCCTGGCGCAGTGTTCCTTGTCAGATTGGCGAGAGCCGAATACAGCTCGGCCCTGGTTAACGGGGTGTCAATGTTGAGGTTCTGTACCCCTCCGTAATCACAGTGGGAAACAAGTATATGTTGGTCTTGCTCACCAATCGGTTTCTGTTTTGCCGGCTCAAGGACATCCTCTTGGGTACCCGGGAAATTCTGGATGAGTTGCTCTAATTGTAGGGCAGTTGTGTTTTTACATTCATTGTTTGGGATCAGTGACTTTAGGATATTCTACGTTCTTTGGGTACTGAGTGTCCCCTGTAGACGGGCACATAACTGGTTCCAGTCTTGCCTTCCCAGCTGGAAAGCGTGCTCCTCTGCCTGCTTTGTAAAGAGGGCAATGCATTTCTGTAGATTTTTGTTACACTTTTGCTTTGCCAACCTCAGTGTAAGGCTTCAGCAAACCTTCAAATATGTAGAAGCTGACAGTCCGCTTCTGGATTTTTAGTTGTTAATTAGATCTCTTTTATGAATTTGGTAACTTTTTGAACCAGTTTCTTCTTCCATTTATCGAGGTTTATATCTTTTGATTGTTGGTCATTTTCTTCGCGGAAAGCCTTGCAGTCTGTAATTCTTGCCGGTCCTGTTTTTATGGGTGATCGCCGATGGTCAATTCCACGTTGAACAATGTATTTGTACATCAAGATTCTCGTCCAGTCTCTGCAATGCAGTCTGGGTGATGCCCGTCGTGAAAGTGAGGTAAGGGGTTGTGCCTCTCTACATACTGTTGCCTATTCGCGTGGGGTATTGGAGATCATTGTACAGCGTAAGCCGATGTTGTTGAGCCACGTCGTAGACAGTTTCTCCTTTCTTTAATGACATTTTTACCCCCGTGCTTCGTGGGATGAAATAAAGTCCAGGACCACCACCATTTTAGAACCCGCCGGCCATTTCAAAACATTTTTACGAAACAATCTGTCAAGGTCCCTGAAGTTTTCGGAGGGCGGGCTGCAGATGTTCGGTATGAACAGAGTCTGCTACACTTTTCTGTCGGGTATGATCTTCACAAGGGTGTGCTCAATCCGGTGTTGCACGGAGTGAAACTGTGTGGCCAATTGCTTCAGGTTATGGATGGCAGTTCGGGCCATGGCCTAGGCGGCATGCGTCTTGTAGCCCTTTAAGCTAATGGTTTCAGGTGGCGTTTCCTGCATAGCAATGACATCAGGTTTCTCAGTTGAGCAGGGGGGTAGCAAATTTTGTTATTTTAGGTTTAATGGTTCTGCAGTTCCATTGGTATATTTTGAGTTTGGGAAGTGTTAGCGGGTGGCTTTGGTGTACGTGAGAGGCTACTCGTCATATTCGAGCATTTTCTTCATTCGAGCTTCTCTCCCTGGATAATTTTTGCGTGTCTTGCCAGCCTTGTCCTTTTACGCTAGAATCGTCACCTTTTTGTCGAGGTCTTTCATTCGATTCAATATGGCCTTTTTTATTTCTTGAAGTAGCTATTGCGTTTTGTGAATGTCTTGATCTGTTCCTGAATCTGTTGAAGTAGACCTAGCACTGTTCGCTGAAATTAGGTGTAACCGTGTTTAATTTGGGCCCCATCCTGCTTGATTTGAGGGCTATATTTATCTTGTATTGCTTGTTGTATGATACGCATTCTTTGGTGCACGATGCTTGAGTTTTGCTTGACTAATTTCTTGATCATGCGCGTGTTTTCTTCGACATTGCGTTTCAGCGCTTCAAAGGGAGCCACCCAGTCTGCCGTGCCTTTACCATAGTTGTTGCTATCAGTAGGGGCCGCAAGCAAAGGTGGAAACTGGTCAATCGCAATGATTACTCTGTGATGTTCTTTATAACTCCGATTCCAGACGGTTGTAGGACATAGGAGTATCGCCCTTAATCTCGGCGTTGATTTTCCTGTGGCCCTCGACTTGGAAGGTGACCTAGACCTGGATCTAGATGAGGTGCCGCTTATGGTTTCCTCGTAAATACCTATGCTTTCGGGCAGTATACACTTGCTGGCAGCGTTTCCAGTGCCGCTTAAAACTCTTCGTGTGCCCAGTCAGACGCAACCCTGATGTGTCCAGTCTCATGACTGGACGCTCATGGCTGGACTTGAGAGAAAACGCTCTCATGTGTCCAGTCAGACTCCACCAGTTTTGCCCAACAAAGTTCACCAACTCTCAGTGCATGTGCTGTAGTACCCATCGAGCACCCGTGGCGTGCCTTTGCAATTAAACCCCGGGCCTCCCACCCGCCCTTCTCGAGTTTTCGGGTAGGAAATCCTCCTCCCTTGCTTTTAGGACAGGCGCCCCTACAAGCCATCACTAACACCAGCATCCTCTTTCTATTCCGTCATGCTCCTAGGCCTGGGAGGCTTATCCTGGACAACCAACACCTCCCTAGAGGACTAGCACCTATTGGTCGGCAGAGGAGAGGCCGCGTTCTTGGCACTCGGATTTCTCTAAGCGGGAGTCCCGGCCTCCTCTCTGCTACCGCTCCCCTTCTAAAGCCAATAATTTGCGTTCCTTTACCATCTACAGCAGGCAGCACAACCCCATGCGCCCTTCGGGAACAAACGCTGTTAAATGTGTATGTTACAACAACTCCGGAACTTCATACTAATTGCAACAAACCTGACTATCACAAAACGTTTCATGAGTGAGTCACATGTGCTTGAAATGTGGACTAAAGTTGGTGTGTGCTCCGACCATAAGCGACTGCATAGAATGCGTTTCCCTCGATACCCCGGTGGTTCAATGTGGCATTCATTCTTGAGAAGCATGTTAGCGTAGTCGTACAGATATGTACGCAGTTTTGGGGCTTTGTCTGAGCACACCAGTAGTTCTTATTATTACAAGCGACTTCTGTCAAAGAACTGGGAATGATAGTCACGATGATCAGAATAGCGAAGGCAAATGTGGGCTTGTTATTGCCAGCCATACAAAACCTTCTTATAGCGAGCTGCGCGGAAGTTTCAGTGAGTCGCACAGGTAGGCCTTATTTTGTTCAAACTCATGGGAGAACTCCCTCACCGTCGCCGAAACCGATTTCACCGTGTAAATAGTAACGAGTTTTTCCCCGGGCGCTACGGGAATTGAACCGCCCTTCAAATGAATTTGATAGAACGTGGCGCTGCATTTCCACTCAAAAACAAGATTTTAAATCAAGTGCGCAGGAACATTTCCCGTCTTTGTCGCGGGGGGCTTCTCTTTGTCCACAGGTAGATTTCTCCGCTCCAGTAACCCTGTTGTTAATAATGCCGCGAACTCGTTTTGGCCAAATGTTGTAAGCCGATCGAATGCTACCTCGCCCGCAACTTAATTTTCCCCTCAGGCCCCAGGTAATTGAAAGCCGCCCACGTTTCTCACAGGCCTGCTTCTATGGGACAAAACATTCTGTTACCATCTAAGTGTTGCCTCACAGTTGGAGAGCGGCGCAATAACAACGCCATCCACGCGCTCCAGCTGTGAAATGTCAGAGGTCACCCATCCAGACTCAGGGTATTCTGGATATCCCTGAAACTGACATGTTGACGGTTCTTTTGTGAAAGCGCATTGATTGTAGCTTGGAATACACGCGATCGATAACAATATTCTTTAGATGGTCACAAAGGGCAATCATTCATTTGTAACTTGATTGAAAGGCCTCATCCTCGGCATGAGCGAATAGTTAATTACGGTAAGAGGAAAAATGTTCTCAAATAAATTTCGGCATAGTTGTATCCTTTTTTTCTTTACATTCCAATTCCTTTACTACGAATGAAAGAATTAAGCAAAAATACATTCGGTAATGTGTGTAGTGTTTCGGAAAATTTATATGATGAGATTAGGAGAACAATGGTTCCAGCAAATCGAAAAGGTTACTAGTCACGTATCATACGGCTTCTGCATTTTAGCAGTGGAATAGCAATTATCCCCTCAGATGCTATTCCCGGACGTCACAACGAGGTTGTTTCTTCTTGTGCGTTGCTCAAATTTGTGTTTTACATTTATTTCCACAGGCAAATTGGAAATTGAGCATAGGAGTTGCATTTTAGAAGAAATAAAAAATAAAGCGGGGAAGAAATTTTACCAGTTCCCGAGAACGACCTGTTTGGTGCATTCTTTCCCAAAATATTTCTACTGTTTGATATAAAGTATTCAAGAGAAGTTTCTATGTTCCCTCTGGGTTTTAGTTGCTAAATTGCATACTAAACAATCCTTGTGTTTGCGTTGCTAAACAATCCATTGGAAGAAAAGGACTCAGTATTACCTAACCAACCAGTGACGTGATCATTTTTCGCATTAAGAGGACGTGTAACATTGCTCGTCATGGTTAAATAAATATACAGTAATTCAAGAGGGTCCTATAAACCACATATCTTTTCGCCTTCCCTCCAGCTTTACCTCCAAAGAAAGGTGCTGAAGGTCTGAATAGGGAGGTAAGAGAGCGCATCCATACATCTTTACGTTGCTACCACAAACAGTAGTTAAGCAAATTCGTTCACTCTGTTGCCAAATTGATGTTCGATTTTTTCAAGTTTTAAACTTCATTGCTGTCCTAGTCAGTACAATATATCACGGAACAGAATTTATTGTGGCTAATATGCCGGCTGGTAATTTATTGGCAGGACTGAGGTTCTTCTGTAACGTGCCGCGGTGGTTTAGCGACCAAAGCAATGTGCTTCTTAGCGCAAGGGCGTGGTTTTAATCCAGGTCACCATTGTTACGCTTTGGGTAAAGGCGAAAAGCAAAAACGGTCATGGGTCCTGATTTTGACGCTGTTAGAGATTCCCAATGTTCAACTTATTCGTGACCAATCTCCTTCACCGGCCCTCGTAGCGCAGGTGTATCTCGCTGAGATTAGTAAAGCTTGCACGGTAAAGAATAGAAACTATCCAAGCTCCAGAATCACCTCAATAACAAATACTAACGGCCTGTTAAAATGGTTTGAAAACAAGCAAATTAATTGTACAGAACTTCTTTTTCCCAATTGAAAAAGTCACTCTATTTTTTCTATATCTTCTAGATCTGTAGGGTATCTTTGCAACACGCGCACTGAACGACTTATCCCTCAAATCACAGCAAGAAGGAGTTCCGCCAAATTAACTCTTTTTAATCACCTCCTCAAAAATTTTCCGGGTTGTCTCGAGGACGCTCTCCAACTTTTGCTGGTCATGTATGAATGCTGTTCCGCGACAACGTTTGGTTTATATTCAAACTGAACTATTATTCTGGTCTGCAAAACGTCAGGAACTTGGCAATGTACTGATAGGGCAATTACTTGACCGGAAAAGCTGAGTTTTAAAGCAAAGTTTTCTGCAATTATCATCCAACGGCTCCTTAGCGCTGTGCTGGACAAGAAACCCCTGCCGCGGCTGATGAGGGCGATGGCGGTTTTCACTCACGAAGCACAGTGTAGATGGCGCGGCGAACTAGCGCTATTACCCGGCGTTCAATCCGCGGTGGCGGGCGCAACGGCGGGAACCATTCCGTCGGCTTTAGCGACGGCTGTTTTGTGCCTGTTTTGGAGAAGCTTCGCGTCCATTGTGCGCTTTCACCGCACGGCTTGATTAACTTGTTAGACAGGACCACCTTGGTAACCCCGGCCCCACGGTGGTACGGTAAAATGCGCTATGTATTGGTTTTCAGAGCGGGGAAACAAAATGTAGAGACCACGTAACGAAATCTGGCCGCTAGAGAAACACTAACTTTGGCGCACAGCTTACCAAGAATGGGACTGCGTTTTCCAAGTTGGTGACTACCAATTCGGTTGTGTTTTAACAGGTATTGCAAAATGCGAAAGGAGCAACTGGTTCTGATAAATATCGATTATAAGAGTTCCCTCAGCTTTCTCGCCATTCTCAAACTTGCCAAATAACTAGGATAAATCGGCATACATGGGAATCACTGAGCTCACATGCGAATTGCTTCGGTGTCTGGGCTTGTGTTGCGCGCTGGTAGTAGCACCGAGCTAGTACAATAGGATGGCTAGGTTCCGCTGTCTCACCCTTCGCAAGACGCTTCCCTCAGTTTTCTTTCTGGAGACCCGCGGATGGGCTACAGCGACGCCGTCCTTCGCTCTAGCCCGGCCGTGTCCGACGCTGCTGCGTTCGGGACACCACGCCCGCGACTTCCAGGTAACGCCAGGCACACAATATGATTTTGCTCTTTGTAGAGCCACGTGTGTGAATTCAAGTGACGTCTCAAAGGAAATTATTGTGGGTGTCGTTTCAAGCTTTGCTTTCCAACCACCTTCATAGGCTGTATTGGAACCTTTTTGTTCAAAGCGCAAACAGCAGAGAAAAAAAATAGCTCAACACGACAAACTTCAAAAATATTTCGTCGTGCTAGGTTTCTTGTAAGGTGGTTTAAAGAAAACAATAAATTTTTTACGACGCCATCATTAGGAAGACGAGCTCTGGGCAACCAGTTCTTAAATTGGAAGCGAAGGTAGGTATATAAAACAAAGATCTGTAAAGAAACGCCCTGTATTTTACAACAGCCGGGTAACTGGCGCACGAGGGCATTGCACGCTTTAAGAAGAGCACCCAGTCGGTTGTTAGGTGCGCGCTGTTCTCCGCATCTCGTAAATGCACTTTAAACAAAAGCGCAGCACTTCCTTTTTTTAAGTTTTTTTAGGTTGTTTACCTTGTTTTTCACTTGAGAAAGCTAACAATTCACGTAATATACCCGGGGCATAAAGTTCAATGACGGGATATTTCGCCCATGTGCTTCCTCGTCTTCTGTTTTCAGGAACTGCGTTGTATTGTCAGCGCCACTGCTCTCGTGCTGACGTTTCTCTCTGACGAGTATATAAGGCTTCGTCACCAACACTTTAAAGTGCCCTTCTTAGATAAGATAGGCCAATTGTTTTTCTGGCTTCTGGCAGGTCTGTGTTTCTTCATCGTAGGTGTCGCACGCAATTTTCGGATATTCCGTCTTTTTCTTGACTGCTCTACCTCATCAAAGAACTGTGGAGGGCTAAGAAGGCTAGCTCATTTGAAGGCTTGCGCGCGGTGCAAAGCTCAAAATTGTTATCATCCTAAAAACACTCACATCAAGAATGGGCAGGTTTGTTTGGAAAAGCGAGTTCTAATGGTTCGATATATATTAGAAAGTTTTCGGAGGATTTAGGTTGGTCGAGGCATCAATTCACCATGTCGAACAGAACATTTGGCCTAATTGGATACAACCAAATGGGTATACAAATGCACGTATAGGAATCGCCTAGTCGTGAGACCTGGGCACCAGCCGCTGCTTTGAAGGTAGACATGTGAATGCTCATGACAATGTGAGGGACTTGAATAAAGAGAAGAGGTTTTTTCTGATTTGCTTTCTAGAAAAATATGAATAATGAAAAAACAAGGATTGCGCACAGATATACAAAACCCGACAATTTCATTAAAGAGAACGCATCAGATGTGTAACCGAACCCGAAGTGTCCTTAGTTGCTGGCGACTGAAGGAATGCAACCAAAAATGACGCCCCAGTAAAGATGAAAAAATAATAAGTTATACATAAATATATGTTTTCTTGAGAATGGTGTCTGAACCTAGGTCACCAACGCAACATTCGAGTGCGATAACTTCAGCACAGAACCCCGACCGCGTCAGAAGGGAACAAGGCTTATGCTTGTCCGTGTCGCGGCTTATCCGTGTCGCGGGATAAATGAGTCACGGCACCATTAACCGCTCACGTCTGTGACAGTGGGCCATGCTGCCTGGGGCGCAGGTAGCAAAACCAACAATACGAACAAGAGTGATGAAACGCGTCCAGGAATTTAGAGTCAACATACTGCGTCGCCCAATTCTGCCCAACGGTTCTGGTATCATTCAGTCGTTTTGGGGGGAAGTTGGTGCAATGGCAGCGACAGCGAAATAAGTGAGTTACACCACTTCTTAGGTGCCTGTCGATGCTGACCTGGGGGGCAGTCTTCTTCTTTCCGCCATTAATAGCCAGCCACGACTTAAGTTGTTCAACCGCAATACGAAACATCGAAGAAGGTCAGAAGTTTGCCATACAGTAATGCAACAGAGGCACGAAATGTAAAGGTAGTTATTCGTGTTTTAACCGCCTGCTACCATTAGAATGATATAATTAAATCAAACTCGAGGTCTTCCCACAATGCCCAGTCATGTTTCCTCTAGTCACTGAGGTCGATAGGTACCAATATCCAGGATCTCTGACGTCGCAGAGAAACCGCCTGAAAAATCCTGGGCAGCCGGCAGTGGCTCACGGGTTTTCCGTAATATGCTCATTTGTTTAAATGTTATACGAAATTTGTGTCAGCGTTATCGGTACATGTAGTTTTTTCAATAGTTAAACTTCCATTTGGTCTCACGGTTACTGTGAGCTTGCAGCCCCTAATTTAAGAAATATTGCCTTTGGTATCGCAACTGCAAGGATCAACATCCTCTGCCAGCGAATCTGACATGTCACACTCTATTGCCCAAAGGCACGGGCGTTGCAATTACGCGAGAAGCCGAAGACATTCCACGCCACCAATCCGCCGAGCGCATATATACGGTTGCCCGATGTTTGCCAGGATTGTAGCGCCCTTTGCTTTCCCATTTTTCAGGGAGTCACCACTCAACCAAGCATTCGTATCAAATCGGCGCAACGGTTACTCTCCTGTGCCAGCTAGAACGCCTCTCAATGCGAGCCTGCGTGTGCGCACCTTCGCTGTATATCGGCTCGTGCGTCATGGCATGCGCGGGGCAAGCGTGCTGTTGTTTAACTTAAACGAAGCTGCAACACTCTTTTCAACAATTATTGAAATCTTAAATCCTTGCAGAACGTGGCCAACCAGCATCTCTGGTACTTAGAATAGTGGGTTGAAAAGTACTTAAGAAAAAAACGTACTGATCAATGCCCGTGATATATTTAAAAAACGTTCAGCATATGCTGCTCTGTTCCGCGGTCTTGGCGCTCTTCCAATGCCGGAATTACGTCAATAAAGCGGTTTAGCGGCTATTGGCCGGCTTTTATTCATTGGCAGCAAGGAACGCATTTCATTGTGATTAAAAAAAAAACACAGCACCAAAGCAGAGCGGAAGGCGCACCTAGTGTGAGTTTCAAATTACGCAGTGCCGCTCCATGCGGGTGATGACTATGGCTTGTAACGTTATACCAAACGCGAGGGTAAGAGTGAAAGTGCCTAAAAGAAGTGTTGCAGAGTACTTTTAATACAGTTGCCAGTGACTCTAGAGGGTGCGTTCTTGCCATCAAACACGGCATACTTGCCAAATGTCAGCGCTAGCAAGCAAAGAAGCAACAAGACCAACAGAATTATTGAACAAAAATGACGGAGAGCGCGAAGCACGAGGACCGAGAAACACACTAGACTGGAGGAGCGCCCGTCCAGTCTACTGTGTTTCAAAAACCATAGTCTTTCTTGCGCCACCTAAACGGAAAATTTTGGTCTGTCTGTCTGTCTATCTGTCAATAGGTTCAGCTGCCCGGCCGAAGTGAAACAGGAACTGCGCAATTGTATTATGTACTCATAGCCCAATCTAAACATTTAAGTCCGCTGTGAATGTTAATATTCGTCAAAATTGTTGAAGAAGAACACATTACGCAAATATAAGGTGGCAAATCAATACATGAGTGAAATTTGCACTGTTCCTTTGTTAAAAATTTAAGGATGCTTGCTTTTTTTGATATCCCATAAAATACTACACAAACTGCAGAAAACCGTTTCAAGCTGTTGCCTGCTCTACCTGGCGGAACTCAAAAGAAAGCATACAGCAATACCAACGAAAGGTTCCACTCGAGACGTTCCGCGTTCCACTTGTAACGCTCATGGAGCAAGGCAACGTCATTCTATAAACGTTGTAGTCGGGTGCCTGGATTCACCTGCGTCCCCGCTGTACGGCAGCGCTCGCATCGAGGCACCCGCCTTGGAGCAGTGGAACGCGGCAAATGTAAATTGACTTGAGGAAACCTCTGGTGTGTTATATTGGAAGGAACGAGGCGGTAGAGGAACGGCATGAGAGTTGAGCGGGAAAGAGGAGGGATGCATTTACTTGCTTGGGGTGAAAGTCAACTATCGCCTTCCGTCGGCATTTGCAACTAAATGAGCAGATAGGCGGCCAATGTTTTTAGCGGAAGCTACACTACGCTACCACGAGCAGTCTTCGCGGGATGACCAGTTTTGCCCTTGAGCGCTAGAGGTCAAACTACGCCCCCTTCCGCAACCGCCCGGCACCGCGAAGCGGCCCGATAACGAGGAGAAATAGGGAAGGAGTGAAACGATACGGGCGCCGGACTTTTGCGTGGACCAAGGAGAGGAGGCCTCAGCGATTAGTGCGCGCCACGAAGTAAGGCCACGTGCAGCGCGGAACCTTGTGCAATAGAGGAAGACGGACGTACAGGTGTGGTCCTTCGTACAGCTGCGAGCCTTAAACAAAGCCGTGAGGCGAAAAAGGCAAAAAAAAATGTCACTGTTGCGTACATCATTCCTTCCTTCAAGTCATACGCGTTATTGTGAGCTTCAGTTATTTTTTTTTGTTTTATATTGCATCGTTTTTAATTATATAAATCAATGAACTAACTCGCCCAACCAATCATTTTGTTGGGTAATTCAAGCAAATGACAAAATAACGCACGTGAGGTCACTTCAAACTATTTCCTCCGAGCTGTGTGCACACTGAGGGGCATCACATAGCAACAAAAAGGCATATTGCCATTTTTTTATTGGGCACGTTGTTCCCGACCTGCAAGGGTCGGGCACTTTTTGGGTAATTATTAAATCCATAGGATTTATTTATCGTCCGTAAAAGCAGTTTCTCCCCCCGCAAGGAACTCCTTCATTCCGTCCCACCGTGTTAGATGCAAACCACCCGTCGAATCAAGCAAACAATAACAAAAACAATGCCAAGAGATTACTGTGGTGCACTATTTAAATCAGAAAGCAATGCCTTTGCTTTTAGGCTTGTTGTCGAATTTCAGCCAATGGCAGTCGCGCTTGTCGGGTCTAGCCATGTCGAGCTGTTTTTTTTTAGCTAAGTCGTCCGTCAAGGGGCAACAATGTGTTCCCGTTTTGGGGCAACACCTTAATATTTTCTGTTTTTTTCTTCTGCTGGCTGACAGAATTATGTGGTTTTTTTATCTGGAGGGACCTATTTCCTTTCGTTTCGTGGGGCCACTTTTGCTCTTCCGCGTCTTTCTGGTTTCCAGGGTTCCTCCTTGCGTCGACACTGCTCACTGCATTTTCCCCGAAAAATCACCGCTGCCTTCTGGGGACAGCCTAGCTTTTTAAAAAAGAAAAGCGAGGCAGGGAAGAGCATCAGGTAGCAGCGCGTCCTCTGTACACGAGGCCGCGCGCAGTATCAATTTTCCGGCATTTGCCATCTCTTATCTCGTCCACGTGCAACCTGTGCAGAGTGTTTATCCCATCGTTTCTTAGAATAAATTGATTTTCTGGGTTTTTACGCTAGAGTGGCCGAATTCCCGCTGAGGAAAAAGAAATCTGACCCACACAGGAGCTGTTGTATCTCATGAGCCAACCGGCGATAAAGCGAAACTGTCAAAGGTACAGCTTTTGTGATGCTGCATTTTCCTGTTTTTTTTTTTTTTGTTGCAGCGGTGGCGGATTCCGTCTTTGTGTAGCCTGTGATAGCAGCTTTCGGTCCATAAAATTTTACGAACGCGCCAGTTCATATCGTGGTGTGGTAGTTGAAGATACTTCAACCAGAGGACTAATGCCGGAAGGGTTGTGGGGCATGCCAAAGCAGCAGTTGTAGAATGTTCCCGCGTCCCTTGTTATACACATCGTCGTCTTTTTACAATTTGGCGTTTTCCTCGTCAAAGTTCAAATGATTCAGAAATTTAGCGAAACGCCCAAGGGAGGGTACATCTAGGATTAACGTTACGTAGCCCTAAGGAAGGGCTTTACAGCCACTGAAACAACGTAGAGTTTATTGCACGTGAAACAAAACCCAATAATCTATTATGCTGGACCTTAAAGCGTAACGCTATGACTAAGATTAGGATGTTACATAAGCGCATTTACACCACCAAGTAAAGACGATATGTGGAGGAAAGACACATTTCTGGTAGTTTAATTGCAACCTCTCTTTTGAGAACATAAACTACTCATGTAGGTTCTATTACACGCCCCTATGATACGTTTGAATGTCGGACATATGAAATAGCCACCGTGTAAAACCTTAGTGAGATACTACCAAAACATTCGTGTGGCATTCGGGGGGTGGGGGCTAGGCTGCTAAATTCGATTTGCGGAGCCTATGCTGCCAATTACCAATCAGACGTAGCTGTCTTTTGTAGCGCTAGGTTACCTTGCCCTGCATTCGCAAACAAAACATGGAGCTTAGAGACAAAGGAGCAGAAAATTGAAGTGGGGTAATCGGCGGCCATTATCCGTGCCCAGCGAATGGGCCGCAAACAAACTAATTCCCAGGTAATCTTCGTACCTTCCTTTCTTTGCTTGCGTGGCTGTGCGCTGGAGCCATAATGAGTTAGGCTAGGCAATGCTCCGAGCATTTGTATTAATTACGTCACAGGGGGGAGTTATCCGTCTTGTTGGTGAACTGCAGGAAAAAAAAATTAGGACAAATGAAAGAAAAAAAAGGAAAAAAAGGAACGAAACGCAGAAAAAGAATAGCGGCTGTTGGCAGGGGGAAATATACGACTGTTTGATTTACAGCACAGGCCGAGAAAGCGGCGATGGAAGTGGGTACAGCGTTTTATTGAAACAAGCTCCCACCGCTTGGCTAGAAGCTCAGACTCTGGATGGGCGCTTATTTATGAGGCAATACTGGGGCCGGCAACTACGACAAGCCATTTTGCGCGAGACGCACGTTCCCGCAGACGGCTGGAGACATATCGTAGACAGCCGGAGTATATGCACTCTTGGTGTGACTCATGGCGGGGTCGTTACGAGCACGCTCGGGGGAACCAGTTCTGCGTGGTTCTGCCGCACCATTCGCTGTTCTACTTCTGGGCACATATTTAGCGGTACGTGCGTAAATGTTGACCGTCATTAATCACATCGTTGTGGCGGCGATTTCTGCAGCACTTAGACCTCAGAGAATGTAGGTACAAATAAGAACGACTATTATTATGTAGTAACCGGCCGCACACGTACTGTGGAAACGAGGAACATCCCGCATGAAAGAACGCCAGTTGCTTTTTTTTAAGATGCTTTATTGGACTTGTAAATAATCTAAGTTCTACAAGTCTATAAGTAAGCAATTACCCACACAGGAGCATAAGGAGCACTCATGCTTTTGTTACATCTGCGTTAGTCTACCAACTCTCGCCTGTTAAAAGTTGGGTGTTAACTGTGGCAGAATTCTTGGTCGGCCAATAACGGCAGTACAGAAATTCATCGATTGAAGCCGAGTGTTTTCGGACAATCGGAAATACCTCCCGCTCCGCCGAAAAATGACTTCACAGTTCACAGGCCATGGACGCTTCCCGCGGTTCTCTTACCGCCCGCAATTAAAGACGAATGGCCGGCGTTTTGTGGACATACTGCCTCATCCGTGGCTCAGTACTTATTGGACTGCGTTAAAACAAGAACCTAAGGCCAGAACTCCCCGAGGCTCGAAAAGTTTCCTCTTGAATAACCAAAAATGTAAAGATTACTTCAAAGCGACGCAGCAATTGCATTTTACAGAGCTTATGGACTGCGTGGCTATACAGATACCTGACGTTTGACTGCCACAACTATCTTCCTGGAAGCCCCATTCATCGAGAGACGAAGCCTTACGTGGTCTTGCACTGTGTCGTGCTATTTGGCTGTGCCCTCTACTCAATCTGCTCAATGTGCCCTCTGCTCAATGTGCCCTCTACTCAATCTGCCTTAGTAGCGGTACCTGCTTCTTTTAATTGCGGGGTGGTGAATGGTGAACAGTGGTTTTGGAATAGAGTAATGCACGCTAGGCAGTACGCGAAGTGTACTTTCCGCGAACGACTGTACAATTCTGAAGACTGTGAAAATTTTCGTGTATGGCTAGTGTTTGTTTTTAGAACAAGTAATGTCGTTTTGAACGATGGGGTTTTATAGCTGTTTCGGGCTTCGTCTCTGTTTGATTCATATTCAGCGTAATTATTGTGTGTCTGGGAGTGCATGCGGCGAGTAAAAGAACATTGATGCGCTAACTAATTCCTCGTAGTTCCAATACTTGCATTAGCGACAGGGCTAGTGTACTGTTCTGATAGCATTTTTTATTGTGTTCTCATTTTATAACGAAGTGCAACTATTCACAAAATTTCAGTTTTAAGGTGCTAGCTTTATTAACTAGCTCTGGCGTATAGCATACTTTTCTTGCGAATGCATCCAGTGGGGTCTTGGGTTTTGAGCTTAGTTTTTTATGAACATCAAAGTCGTTTTTCTTTTATAAAAGTACCTTTTGCCAAGTCCCATCTTGTTTATTTTAAATTTATATGAACCGGCGATATCTTTGTTAGTGTAGGTTTTTTCCTAAATGTTGGGAAACACTTGCTTTTCAGGTATTGTAATAATGAACAGGAATTAGGTGAGACTAAATGATATTTTTTAGCGCCTTTGAATAGTCACCACTTGGTTGCCTACAACACGGTTTGCGTTTCTCATACGCTGCCTTTAGCACTCCCAAGGCCTTCCTCTACACCCTTTGAAAAAAGGTGATACCGTATTTGCACACGTGTAGATCGGCCTATTTCTTTTAATGAGAACCTCTGAGGTTCAGGGCGGTCGACCTACAGTCAAAATTGAAGCTGCTACCTTTGGAGATGGTAAGAGAAACGAGAAATCAGGGGTGTAACTGCGTGGTTGCGACTGCGCGTCAGAATTATCACTCTACGTATTCCACATAGTATTGATATTCCGAACGCTAGTGCCCCGAATTCTTTCTCTAATCTTACTGAGCTCAGAAAGCATCTTCTGTTGGCGATGTTTAGGGTGCTTTCTTAAGCAGTGCCGATGGGGGTGGTGGTGGGATTGGTGAGCGACATTTCTGGGACGGGAAAATTTCAGCCGCTTCACACAGGCATCGACAAGTTTATCACGAAGTTTTGCCGCCACGCATGCAATGAGTTGCTGCCGGCGGACAGTTGAGAGCTCACGCTATATGCTCTTGCTATTAGAGGCGCTTCCTGGCGGCGGCATGTGGGTGGCCGCTTCCCCAACGGATAGCCATTCGGCGGACGTTGTAAAGAGATAATTCAAAAGGTGCAGCATCCCAATGGACTATGACGTGCTGTGGACCGCCGCAGCTGTGACAGCAGGAGCAGCACGAGTGATGACATCCAGATGACCGATTAGGCTATGTAGGTGAGTTGGCAAATATATTTTGGTTGTGGAATGCGCCGTGTGTTTAGACTTTTTATGTTTTACAGCGTTCAATGTGGAATGTCGACCTACACTCGAGTCTACCTATAATAATGCAATGCGGTACATGTTGCGGATGACCTGAACTGTGGATTTGCTTCAAAGGGATCAGGCATGCGTCGTCAATCTATAATATTTAGAAAAGAAAATGCTAATGTTCCATGCTAAACGAACCGACAGGGTAATGACGAGATACGCCGGTAAGAAGGGGTCCCACGTGAGCATTTGGAAGCATATATTTGCAGTCCCCAACATAGAAATCGGGGTTACAATATAGCTTGCTTACGCCTTTTTGACATCTAGAATGTGCACAATAGAGGTAGAGAGATAGAGAGAGAAACTCCTCAAAGAAACAGTGAAAAAAAGCACCGACGAATGTTTGGATTACCATTTCCCATGAACGGTAAAGGCATAGCTAGGATGCAATGTAAACTTAAGGGAAAAGGGCTGTCACACAGGCCAACACAGAAACAAAGTTGGACAAGGAAGTTGGTTCTGAAATTTTGAAACCTAAGGGGTGGTGAAGAGCGAAGTATCTCTTTGCAACCGGTAACGGACGTCCCTTTTCTTCTTTAAGGCATTGTGGCGAAAGTTGCAGGATTCTAATAGTCAAAATCAGTCGGCGGTGATGAGGGAGTCGGAGTTACAGCACGCTGCAGCGAGGTTGTACTCATAAGACTGAAGCAAACCGACGATTTAACAAAAAAAATTACGAGTGTTCAGATTGAAAAGAAAGTCTGTAATGAGTAAAGAAACCGACTTTTGTACGCTACTTCGTTGTGGCCAGCTTCGCCGCCTCAGCAATCATATCAAGAATCAAATAGTCCACTAGTACGAGCGAAAACTACGGCAGAAAGCAACATCTTGGAAGAAGATTTACACTAATAATTGGTCTGCTGGAGGACGGACAAGTGATGCCTAGAATTGAATCACTTTAGGTGTAGCCTTTGTACGATATGAAAGCAGGCGATTTTCTTTCTGAGTGCGGAGCGAATAATTGTGTGGAGCAAAGATACATTGGAACGAGAATCTACTCGGTGCTTCAGTAACGTGACCTAATACCGCTCTGAATAATCACACTTTCTAACAAATTATCTTTAGTTCTGGATAGGACATCAGGAATTGAGCACAATAAAATTTGTATATTTGATACCTCTCGATTCCCATGTATCCATCTTTTCGGGTACACTAAGACACCAACTAAGCTGAAACATTAGTGCAATGACGCAAGGAAGACCCTATGGTACACAAACAGTGCTCCCTCACCGAAGAACGATGCGGGCAACGTGGTGTAGAAGTTGGCCTCCACCTCCAATGATTCAGAAAGGCAATTCTGGTCACGCAGTCCCAAGTAGCTGTACAGTGCAGACCAGGGTAGTGGTGAGATCAGCGAGACAGCGAGGGCGTTAAGAATCTCTGGGTCCGCACATGCCACCTTTGGAACTTGCATAAATAAGCGTTAAACATCCACTCCCTGTCTGGCGAAGGAAAGTTAGCAGTACTAGTTAAGGAGCTTTCGGACATTAGGTGGAATATTGGAGGGTTCAGAGAAGTTAGAACAGGAGAAGGCTTCATGAAGCTCACAAGCGGGCATATTGCGTGCTCCTCAGGAAGTGAAGAAAAAAAAACAGCGCGGATTGGGTTTCCTAATCTGAGGACAAATTGCAGTGAACTTGAAGGACTCCTTCAGCTAAACGAAAGAGTAGCATTTGCTGTGACCAAGGTACACAAGCGGTACACGTTAAAGATAGTACAAGCCTATGTGCCAAGGGCTAGGTACGATGCTGATGCTGCAGAAAGTTTTCGCGATGACGTCGAATCCGCAAAGAAGAGTAGAACAGCGGAATTTACGATTGTGATGGGAGGCCGAAATAGAAATGTAGGCATGAAGTAAATATGAAACAAAAATGTCAGAGAGAGACGGTGGAATAAGCAGTAGCAACAATCGACGCAAACGCAGAAATTTTGGCTTTTCGTTGAAATGACTTCGACATGGTTAAAAGGGAGACAAGACGAGGGCACAAGAGATTGCTGCACAGAGCGAGAGCTACACCTCAACAGGGAATTTATTGGCAATGAACACCCTGGTGTACGTCCATACTTGTGTGTGGGTGGGTGCGTGCGTGCTTGCGTATGCGTGCACGCGTTTGTGTGTGTGCGTGTGTGCGTGCGTGTGTGCGCCTGTGTGTCCACGTGTGTTTATGGGGGCGGATGGGTGGGTGAGTGAGCCTGGTTCCCCTGCACGTTTTTGAGTGTGTGTGTGTGCGTGCGTGTGCGTGTGTGAGTAGGGGTTGATGGGTGGGTGAGTGCGCCTGGTGTACATGCGTACGTGTGTGTGTTTCTGTTGTGTGTGTGCGTGCGTGCCCGCGCGTGTGTGCGTGCGTGTGCGTGTGTGTAGGAGAGTAGATGGGTAGGTGAGTGAGCCTGGTGTACGTGCGTACGTGTGTATGTGTGTGCGTTCGTGCGTGGGTGTGCGGGCGGCGGGCGTGTGTGCGTGCGTGCGTGCGTGTTTCTGTGTGCGCGTGTGTGTGGGTGGGCATGTGGGTGTGCGTGTGTGGGGGGTTGATGGGTGCGGGAGTGAGCCTGGTGTACATGCGCACGTGTGCGTGTTTGTATGTGTGTGCGTGTGTGTTGGGGTGGATGGGTGGGTGAGTGAGCCTGGTGTAGGTGCAAACGTGTGTATGTGTGTGTGCGCGCCTGGGTCAATGCAGAGCCGTATGGTACTGTCAGGTTTCTTTACAGCCAACCATCGGCGCTTTGTAGGGAGACTGAGAGTTTTCAATGATACCCATCGCTAACATGTCTTGAACTTCTTTTTCAATCGTCTCATGAAGTGCGATCGTTAGTGGATATTGAGAAACGTGTAGAGGCTTATCCGTCATCAAATTCAATGGGCACTGTACAACGTCTGTTTTTCCAGGCAGGTCCGAAAAGATCGTGCCATACGCTTGGATCATTTCCTCCACCTGAGCCATCTGTTCAGCATTGAGTTCAGGTGAGAACTTGACATCTCCGCAAGTTTGCGTCTGACGAAGCGGTTGACGAAGCGAAGGCCGACGGCCGATGGGGGGTCTTGGATATAGTCTGTGGTAGCCGGGATGTCGTAAATTGTAGCAGAAACTGATGCTTGCGGTGGTGGCGAAAACGTACTTTCTTCGTATAGTTTCAACATGTTTACGTGGAAGACCTTCCTTTTGCCACCCAGGCTGATCTTGTAGTCCACGTCGTTTTTCTTCCCGGTAATCTCGAATGGCCCCTTCCACTGCATCAGCAATTTGTTTTAATCCGTTGGGAACAAGATAAGAACCTGGCAAAGGGCCCCCGCAGCCAGCCGCAGGCAGGGGATCCCGGACTAGGGATCACCTCCACCGGGCGGGTGCCCTAACAACTGCACCTGTTGTTTTTATAAAGATTTGTTTGATTCGTTCATTCCACCCGAATACTTCCTCGGGCGACTTTTCCGATCATAGTTGTTATTTTTGTTTCTCTTTCGCTTTTCCAAGTTGCTCATGGGAAATTTTACAAGTCTGCTCCAGTCAGCGTCATAGATCGCCGAGGTATCCATAAGTCGTCCGAACCTCACCATCGAGGTCTTCTTTCGTCCACAGCTCCTTGAGTACAGTCAAGGGCCCCCGCATATGTCGTCCGTAGACGAGGTCGAAAGGGAAGAAGCCCAGGTTGGCTTGGGGTACTTCCCTGTAGGGAAAAACAGGTGGCGCAAGGTAGCCGCCCCAAAAACCGAGGTTTCTCCTTGCCCAGTCGTTTTAGCATCGTTTTCAAACTGCCGTTAAACTTTTCAATTAGCCCGTTCACCATGGCATGATAGGAACTAGTGCGGAGGAGCATGATTGACAGCACGCGGCTGACTTCTCGCCAAAGTGCAGTTAAACATTTCAATCAGCCCGTTCGCCATGGCATGATAGGGACTAGTGTGGATGAGCTTGATTGACAGCAGGCAGCTGACTTCTCGCATCTACTCTGAGGTGAACCTGGCTACTTGATCAGTGACGATCTTCTTGGGGATACCGATGCGAGACAACATTTCAATGAGGACCTCTACGACATGTGCTTAATCAATCGCGGGGAGAGCTACGGCGTCCGGGTATCGGGTCGCGAAATCGATTAGCGCCAGCACGTATCGGTTTCCTTTCTGCGACTTGGGGCAGAATGGGCCAACTACGAAAACAGCAACCCGTTCAAACGGCGCCCGCGTTAGCGGTGTGCTGACCAAGGGCGCAACACCGACTTTTCCCTTAGGCGTTGTTCGTCGACACAGGTCAGAGGATTTAACAAAGTGTTTTACATTTCCGTGTATGTCCGGCCAGTAAAACTCTTGTAGGATACCATCGGTCGTTCTTCTGATGCCCTGGTGGCCCACCATGATACTCTCATGTGCCACTCAGAGGATGGGTTCCCTCAGTTTCTTAGGAACGACAACTTGCTTAAGCTTCCTGCTCGTGGCAACGCGGTGATCTCGGTACAGGAGGTTGTTGGACTCAACGAACGAGCAACGGTGTCTTTTACCAGATGGAACATCCTTTTCTAACTTCCGGAAGCAGCGACGGAGGGTTGGGTCTCGCCGTTGCTCCTCAACCCACTCTTGCCTTGTGATGTCGGCACAGATGGTTTTAGGTACCGGTAAAGGTGTAACCTGGGCCCGATCCGTCTTGGCAACAGCCTACACTAAAACATATTCGGGTAGCTTTGGGGCTGTTGTGGCCACTGCTGCGCCGGTGGCATCTTCGGCTTTGTGCTCCCAATCAGGATCTGGCATGTGAGGCTCCCTTACACTTTGTATGTTCCCGAGAACGAGGTCGTAAATTGACTGACCCATACAAGCAGCAGTAACCACGCCCACAAAGTAGGGGGTTTGGACATAGATGTTTGCCTCTGGGAGTTGCTTAACTGTTCCATCGAGGACCAGTACCCGGGTGGTTTTTCCCATCAGGTGATTCTCGCCGACCAAGTCACGTCGGACGATGACGGTGTTACTGCCGCTGCCCAGAAGAACGGTGACAGGATTTTCGAGTAGTCGCCATTCGACGACCGGTATTCCTTTCACTAGGAAGGAAGACTGTTGCTCAACGATGCCACGAGGACACTTGTCACGTGGGGACACTTCGTGTTTGACATCGGTGAGTTCGGTGCGCTGGTGTGGCGCTTTACGGTGCTCAGTGATAGCACAAGCAGCAACCTCCTCTTTTCCACTGGGCCGATTCCTGCAGTTTTCAGTTTTATGACCGGGGCGACAACATGTAGCGCATCGTGCCTCTTCCTTCGTGAAGTTACGGCAGTCTTGAGCACGGTGTCCTGTGCGGTTGCACAAAAACATCTCGGTGGAGCTTTCTTTTAGGCGTCGGCAACGACGTTCGTTGTATCCCGGCCGTCATCGGAGACCTTCCCGAGGTTCGACAGGTTTTGCGCTTCTAGGAAACGATCCGTCGCATCGGCCAGGTCGTTCAGCGTTTTGCACTTGCGTTCTTTACACAAAATAACGAGTTTAGGATGACAGCAGGGGATGAATTGTTCCCTGAGGATACGGTCATGGAGAGTCTCAAACGTTTTCTGAATGTTCGCCATTTCTATGCAATGGTAAAACTAAACGGTGAGTCTCGCTGCAAGCTGTTTTCCTGTTTCACTATCCCCCGCCCGGGCTTTCCTGAATTTGTTCTGATAGCCTTGGACTGCAAACCGGAAACGCTGAAGCAACGCCATTTTTATTTTACCGTAGTCAAGAGAGTCTTCCACGGTCATTTGGCCAATAATCGTAAGCGCCTCTCCACTTAAGCACATGCTTACAGCAAGTGCCCATTCGTCTTGCGGCCATGTCTGCCGTGTGTCTACGTGTTGAAATCGTTGCAAATAGGCGTGCAAGTCATCGCGCTTCTCGTTTTCTGCGGGTTGATTATATTCATGGCAGCAAGAGCTTCATTTACCGCGGCGGGATTCGATGGGTTTGCACCGCCATGTTGGGGTCGGATTCTTAAAAGTATTAGTTCTTTCTCCCTTTCCGCGGCTTCTATTGCTCTTTCTGCAGCTTCTTTACCCCTTCCCGCGGCATCTTTTGCCCTTTCTGCAGCTTCCTTCTCCATTTCAGCTGCTTCTCGGCTAGCTTCCCTCTAGGGGCCCTTGCGGCACGCTGCGCAGCACGTTCGCTCTCTACCCGAGCCTTAAGCTCTTAACCCGAGTGCCCCAGCTGAGTTCCCGCAGCAATTACTTCTCAATGTCCATGCTTTCTAGCTAATGCTCCAAGCGCGTTCGCGGCTTACCGACTCCTTTCAGCGGAGTTTATGTATCCTGGCAGGCTCGCCACTTTTTGTCATGAATAGACCTAGAACCAGCTAGAAAGTCACTAGTCGGTAAATAATACGTGCGCAAGTAGGGATAGCTTTATGCATGGAAGGTGAGAGCAGAAGTTCAGCGAAAGTAGCGGAAACAAACAGCGGAAACGGGACCAAAGCAAAGAGCGTTAAATGTGGTAACAGGCCAAAAAAAGTGTTCGCTTTAGACAGCAAGAGAGGAAACGTGCTCCACAGTTCAGTCTGCGCAGGAGTCGCACGAGGTTTCCTCAGGAAGCGTGTGGGATCGGCCGAGGTACCGCGGCGCGGATTTCTCGCTGTGGAGTCTCACGCCGCGTCGGGTCGGGACACCGGACAGCGGCCGGGCGCCAGGGACCATGCACAGTGGTTGACGGCTCAATGGCCCAGCGGCGGTTGTGAGCCGGTGTTTCCTCGAACCGCGCTCTCTGGCCCAGCGCCTCACGAGATCCAGTCACGGACCAGCATACAGACACCGGTAACCAGGCTCAGCGGCCGACGGCTCTCCGGCGACAGCAGCGGTTGAGACCCTGGCTTCTAGGTCCAAATGATCACAGGGCCGCGCTCACTCGCCCAGCGCGTCAAACGCGTCCGCTGAAACCTTGCCGATTCGATTCTTCTGCACGCCCAGGGCGCTCTTCGGCCCTCTTTTTTCTCCTTCACGGGCGCTTCATCACATACTAGACAGATACATATCTGGCGTGCAATCTTCGCGTCATAACGATTGCCGTGGTGCTGGCAGAGGGGCTTGTTTTAGCTGCAGTGAACGTCTGATTTGTGCTCGTGCGACGTTTTAAAATCGAAGCTGTTCTTGGTGAAGTCTTTAACGGGATAAGGCGTGGTAACAGAGACGCAGAGATGTGGAGGGCGTATAACTTGCGACGACAGGGAAAGGAACACACGTAGACACACCTAAGGCACACATGCAGTACGTAAAACCCACTGTTTGAGGAGATGTCTGCTGGAAATGTTTGCATTAGTCATCAACATTGCTGACCAGAAAATAAACATTAGGCATACCACCCTAAAGAACTTAGTAGGTAGGTAACATTTGCATTATTCTTTAATGAAAATACCTGGTAGCCGCGCTTTTGCGATTGTAAATGTACAAATACGCCTTCAACTTGCGCATTCATCTTACTCATCTAGCCCCCAATAACAAGGAATTGTGACCTCCCATTCAAAGAACACCAAAGGGTGCAAACAAGGAGGCCTGTATTGATTGACGATGGTACCAATAATCTGAATGCGTCATTCCTTGAATTTATGGTCGTTTCATAGGTCAGCAAATGCACCACAAGTGAAAGCGCGGGGCGACGCCACGCACGCTTTGGGGTAACACATTTCGTGACGTCACAAATGTGGTGAACGGCGAAAGCTTTTTTGTGCAAGAACTGCTTATGATTGCTTGAGAAATTGAAATATACGTAAACCAAAGCTTTTCCTGAGTTCATCATTCTAAAACCACCAATTACATTATACACGGCGAGACAGGCTGCTCCTCCGAATATTCATCCAGCTATCATGGTCTAAGTTTCGTTTTCGAGAAGCATCGGGCGCAAGTATCGAAGTTATTAACCCACGACGGCGAGCGCCCGAGCTTCTGCATGCAATATACCCGACATAAAGCATTTAAAGTCTCTTTAATAGGTTCGGCCAAAGGAATTAGATGCACTGCAGGTGGCCAATCGAGCCGCCGAAGCTTCCAATATCCCGTTCTCCGCGCGTGGTGGAGGTGGAGTACACTGCAAAAAAATCTTCATTTTAACGGACAAAATCTGCGTGAAAAATCGCAAACTGCTTCCGTATTTCGCGACAGGTAGGGAGTGTCCATAAAAACCGTGAACTGTTTCCGTAAAAAAGAGAACGAAGAGAGGTTCCATAATTCGGCAAAAAGTGTGAAGAAAACAAAATTGACTATGGCTTAACTGAGATATTTTAGCGGAACGTAATTTGCATAACCTTCAGTCGTGATGAGGACCTCCTAAATGCATTGTCACATAGAAAGAAACGACACAGTTGTCTTAAAGGAGGAACAATTTTATTGCAGCGAACTTGTGCTCTCCTATCAACTCCACGAATACACAGGCGGCAAAGCAGCAGTCAACAAAGTGACCTGCACAGGCCAGTGTCGGCGAATCGAATGCCCCGGCGGGCATTTATACTTTTGGAGAGGGTGTTTCTCGAACCGTCAAAATAAAACGCGAACAGTGTAGCTCAAAGTTCATTCTAGGCTATTCTCGACTATTCTATTCTAGACTATTCTAGTGACGTTAGGGCAAAACCTTCTCCTTCCCGCGGGAATTTTAAATGCAGAGCATTTCTTAGCCTCGCCTCTTCCTGCGTCGGACGGCGTGCACAGCTCCGCGTCCGCAGCAGGTGCGCCTCTCCTCCTTCCCTCAGCACTCTCAACAGCAGCCGGGGCGCGCATGCATCGTAGTCAGCCCGTTCGCTCCGTCGCGGTCTCAACAGGTGCGTGATAGCAGCGCGGTGGGGCGTGAAAGGGCGCGCGCTGCTTGCGTATGCGCGCTCTCCCGCCCGTACTGCTCTCCCTCTACTGCGCGCGCTGCAAATACAAAGCGGCTAGGGGTCGCTCGTGCTTCAGTCACTGTGTTGCTCCTTCCTTCCTTGGTTGACGCTCGCTTCACCCTAACACGACTTTACTCTCCTCTCTCTACCCCAAACCAACACCAACGCAACTACGACCCAACTACCCACCCTCACGCGACTTTACGCGGTGTTAACGACCCCCCATGCTCTGCATTTACTCGTGTTCCCCTCCCGGGAAGGCGCGGGAATTTTTTTCTCCACTTTCTTTCTTTCTTTCCAGATTCTTTATCTGTTTCAATTACATGCCACTTCCTCCCCTTTGCTTTCGGAGGTTTTCTTTACTGACAACCTTTATTTCTGTCTTATTTCAACGAGCCCCTCATTTCCAATTCTGATTCGCTATATATATATTGTTACGTGACTAAGGTGGGCAGTGCCTCACCGCCCCTTGACCGAAGAACGATTACGACGACGACGTTCTTGGCCCGCATTTTGCGCGTGCTCTGTCATGGCCGCTACGCCCATTCTCTAAATAGATCGCTTCACGCCCACGCATCATTCGTCTCATCTCATCTGTGCACTGCCGCCATGTAACACTTTGGTGACGTGTGCGGGGTAACGATCCCCATCCTGGCCTCCGCATCGCATCGTCTCGGTATTTGGCGAAATCATCGAGGGGCCGTCGGCCATGTCGGGCAGTCCCAGCCCACGGCGACCTGCATTCGACAACGTCCCCCGCCCCGTGACCCCAGCCCAGTTGCCGCCACTGAAGACAAGTCAATACAAGCCGGGAACAGACCAAAGAAGACGACGTGTCCCCAGCCCTTTCGTCCGACGTGGTTGGAATTCCGCAGACGGTTTGTTCCTGCTTGAAGACATCGCTTCTCTGGGGCCAGGCATAAACAGGGACGTTATACTCATATGTGGCGGCAGGCACATCTCCACTGTATGTTTTTATCGCATCGCTCATCTCATCGTAATCCTGACATTAGGTTACGGGAACAGGTGGGCCGTGCCTCACAGCCCCTTGACCGAAGAACAATTACGATGACAACGACGTTCCTGGCATGCATCTTGCGTGAGCTCTGTGTCATGGCCTCTATGCCCATTCTGTAAATAGATCTCTTCACCCCATCACATCGTTCGTCTCATGTGTGGCCTGCCGCCACCTAACAATATATATATATATATATATATATATATATATATATATATATATATATATATATATATATATATATAACACGGATATATCGAATTATTGTCTATATCGAACAGTGCAAACATCCCCTTGAAAATCCCATGCAAATGTATAGGTGTGTTGTGCGCATGTATCGAACTCCTGATCACGGGCAAATTCGATATATCGAATTCCGCGCCGAAGGTGCCCCTGAAAGTTTGCTTCCTTTGATAGGGTGGCGTTGATGATAATGTTGACTCATCGCAGGAGCTGCCTCGCTTGGTGAGACAGAGGAGGCGTCCGCGGTATTATGTCGCTTCGATGGCCTTCAACAGCTGTTTTCACGCCAGCACGAGGGGCAACTCCATGATAGCAAGAACGCGGATAGTGGTTGGGGTGAACGAACACAAAGGAGCAAAAGAAATTGACCGGAGGCACTCTTTTTTTGTGATTGAGCTGTTTGGTGGCTCGTGCAGGGGGACCGATGCGGCGTTGTATGTTCGTTTTGTCCAAGGCATTCATTTCGGAGCAACGAAGGGGGGAATTCGTCGGGCGCAGGCTGCTGAAAAGATGTTGGTTGAAAAGGCGTTCGGAATTCTTCGCATTAGTTTTCAGGGCGATGCACGCATCGACGTTGACGTAAAGGCGAATGCAGCACAACCCGCCCCGGCTATTCCAGAGCGTGTCGGGTGCAAAGGGACTTCGTTGCACGCCTCCAGATGGGGGAGGTGTTCGGTTCGGATACTGAAGATAACGGCACTCAGCGCCTGATAACGTTCCCAACCGCCTACTGCAGCCGAGGTTCCCTCAGCGGTATTCGCCTCTGTTGTGGCACAGTGTACAGCATTGATTTTCTCATTTGTGCGTGTTTGTAATCTTGAAGACAATTTGGCAACCTTTACGACGCAGAAAAAAAAAACAAGCGAAGCTCAAAGACATTTCAATGATAAATAAAGTGCGGTGGTCATCATGCTGCAGTTCGGAGTTTCCGTGATTTGAGGGATAAAACGGTAAACTACTGTTTTCCACGACTTCAGAAAACTCTCAGTGATGTGCGGATTTGTCAGATATTCTTCAGATAGGCGTATTTTATATATCGAATTATCGATATATCGAGTTTTTTTGCGATCCCCTTGGAGTTCGATATATCCGTGTTCGACTGTATATATATATATATATATATATATATATATATATATATATATATATATATTTATATATATATATATATATATACAGAAAGATAGGGCAGCAGTCTACAACGCCAAAGGAGGCATAGGGGTGTGGTTGGGCTCTTTTTTTCACTACGGTTAATGAAGTAAACATTTTTTTTAATATACAGAAGAAAGAAAGAAAGAAAAACACGCGCCCAGAGTGGGGACCGAACCCACGCCTTTCGAGTACATGTCGAATGCCTTACCAATTCGGCTATCTGGCCGACTGTGTTCTCCTTCACTTTCTGGGCTATTTATATTTACTAGAAGTGTATGTGACGCTTGAGGGTGGTAGCCAGCGCCACTCTGACTACACGGGGAGAAGGGGAGCTTCTTTTCAACCCCCGGGGCGTGACTCGAGTCTACAGCCTGTCATGAGCGGGTAACTGGCGGGAAGCCCTCTTATGCTACCTAGGCATCAAGGCTGCCAGAACCGAGACTCTCGCTAGGCTTTCGCAGAATAATATAGTAAGGAAATGAGGGGCTCGTTGAGGAAATACAGAAAGATAGGGCAGCAGTCTACAACGCCAAAGGAGGCATAGGGGTGTGGCTGGGCTCTTTTCTATATATATATATATATATATATATATATATATATATATATATATATATATCTATATATATATAATTTCCGGGATATGGTTTCAAAAATACAGGAGAAGGTAGACACACGTATGAAAACGATGCTTGAACTAACACTTCGACCTGGGTCCGGTCTTCGTCAGAGTAAGCTTCGGTAATTGAGCGCGCTGAATATGTAGGCACGAAATGATAAAGGCTGGCGAATAGTCTTGCCACTTTGCAGACACAAATCAACACACAAAAAATAATAATAAAATAAGAAGAGCACACGTGGTGTTTGAATGTACTCGTGTGAGTCAACATGAAGTTTTCGAAGCAGAACTTGTACGGAATATCGCATCGGGTCAAGGGTAATCACCACCTGCACTTTTGAAACAAAATGATAACGTTCGGAGATTGCAGCTTGGCACTTTATACGCAAACACATCAGGAGCGATATAGAGATATAAAAAAGAAATGATGTCATCGTTACTGGCAGCATTTCATATCGGTTCCATAAGCGCGTATAAAGAAATCGGTAAAGCCGCATTAAGTTGCTGGCTTTGCTTCTACTGTTCCAATAGGGATAATGCAATGATGCCGGCCTGTCAGCGCAAGGGGCACGTTAATTTTCCTACAGTTTTATTGATACCGCGTTCAACTGTAATAAATTTGTGAATAAAAAAAAACTCACGTACTTCCCTTTCGTGATGCGAATGGAAACCGGATTCCAGTATAGTAGCCCTAATTTTTTTCGAAAGAGTGACCTGGAATATTTACATGCTTAGACAAAGGAAGCCCAGGAGAGGAACGTGCGTGCGCCCGGTGGTTAATAAAGCGGAGCCTGAAAGACGTGTCGGTTTGGCCGATATAATGGAGTGCGCAGACTGATCATTCTAGGAGGTATACTACATTCGACGTATCAGAATTTAAATCCCGTTTAATTATGAAGGAAAAATCAGAAGCTGTGCTGTTAACTGTTAGCGACGTGGTCATAAGAGCGCACACTCTGCAACGAGCTTTTTGGCAAGGAGAGCATCCATGCGAAGATGGCGATGCGATGATGGAAGAGGTTTGCATGTCCCGTAGGTTTTTTAAACGGCGATAGACTGCGCGCGGTGGCTCTTTAAAAATGCTTCTCAGTAGCTGGCTTTGCATACGGATATTATGATGCTTCTTTAAAACAGCTGTGACTTTCGGCGCAGACGCACAGTGGGTGAGTACGAGATTAGGTTGTGAATAAGCCGATTTGTTATTTTGCGGATCGATAAGCATTTTGCGGTCCAGGGAATCCGCGCGCTTCAGAGCATCGTCAATTAATTCTTTAGGGTAGTTTTGCTTGGTAAGAGATTCCCGTAGTTTAGGGCAGTTATCAACAAAATCCTATTGCTCAGAGCATATACCTCTGAAACGAAGAGCTGGGCCGTATGGTATACAAGTTTTATTGTGTTTAACATTGCAGCTTTCCAAGTGCAGGTACTGATGGCTGTCAGTGGGCTTTTTGTAGAGCTTAGTCGACAATTTTCTATTAACTAGGACACGGTAACGCCGAGAAAGTCAATTGTAGATTCTGAGATGTTGTGAGCGAAACTAATAGGCGTGTGGGCGTTACTAAAATCAGCGATCTCGCCCTGATATGCGGGTGTCATTGCATTATTCCTATTGGAACCGTAGGAGCAGATCCACCAATTTATGGCGGCTTTACCGATTTGTTTTATTGCGGTTATGGAACCACTATGAAATGCTTCCAGTAATGAGGACATCTTTGCTTTTTTTATATCTCTATACCGCTCCTGATGTGTTTGCCTATAATGTGCTATGCTGCAATCCCCGAAAGTTATCATTTTGTTTCAAATGGGCAGGTGTTGATCCCTCTTGACCCAATCCTAAATTCCGTAGAAGTTCTGCATTTGAAAACTATGTTAATTAAGACGAGTACAAACACCACGTGTTCTCTTCTTATTTTATTATTATTTTTTTGTGTGTTGATTTGCATCTGCAAAGTGGCAAGACTAGTCGTCAGACTTTATCTTTCGAGCCTATATATTCCGCGCGCTCAATTACTGAAGTTTACTCTGACGAAGACCGGTCCCCGGGCGAAATGTTAGTTCAATCAACATTTTCATACGGGTGTCTAACTTCTCCTGTATATATATATATATATATATATATATATATATATATATATATATATATATATATATATATATATATATATATACATATATATATATATATATATATAAATATATATATATATATATATATATATATATATATATATATATATATATATATATATATATATATATATATATATATATATATATATATATATATATATATATATATATATATATATATATATATATATATATATATATATATATAAATATATATATATATATATATATATATATCTATATATATATATATATAGAAAGATAGGTCGGCAGTCTACAACGCCAAAGGAGGCATAGGGGTGCGGTTAGGATCTTTTTTATTTACTACGGGTAATGAAGTTAACATTTTTTAAATATACGGAAGAAAGAAAGTACAAAAACTACCGTGTCCTCGTTGAAATTATATATATATATATATATATATATATACAGAAAGAAATGCCGGCAGTCTACAACACCAAAGAAGGCATAGGGGAATGGTTAGACAATTTTTTTTACCGTTACTGACCTTACATTATTTTTATTTTTATTATTAATTACGTGAGAAAGAAACAAAAACACGCGCCCAGAGTGGGGACCGAACCCACGCCTTTCGATTAGATCTCGAATGCCTTACCAATTCGGCTATCTGGGCGACTGTGTTCTCCTTCGCTTTCTGGGGTATTTATATTTACTACAACTGTATCTGACGCTTGAGGGTGGTAGCCAGCGCCACTCAGACTGCACGGGGAGAAGGGGACCTTCTTTCGAACCCCCGGGGTGTGACGCGAACGTCTACAGCCGGTCGTAAGCAGGTAACTGGCGGGAAACCCTCTTATGCTACCTTGGCATCAAGGCTGCCAGAACCGAGGCCCTCGCTAAGCTTTCGCAAGTTAATAGGGTTTGGAAATGAGGGGCTCGTTAGGAAAATACAGAAAGAAATGCCGGCAGTCTACAACACCAAAGAAGGCATAGGGGAATGGTCAGACAAATTTTTTTACCGTTACTGACCTTACATTATTTTTATTTTTATTATTAATTACGTGAGAAAGAAAGAAAAACACGCACCCAGAGTGGGGGCCGAACCCACGCCTTTCGATTAGATCTCGAATGCCTTACCAATTCGGCTATCTGGGCGACTGTGTTCTCCTTCGCTTTCTGGGGTATTTATATTTACTACAACTGTATCTGACGCTTGAGGGTGGTAGCCAGCGCCACTAAGACTACACGGGGAGAAGGGGACCTTCTTTCTAACCCCCGGGGCGTGACGCGAACGTCTACAGCCTGGCATAAGCAGGTAACTGGCGGGAAACCCTTTTATGCTACCTTGGCATCAAGGCTGCCAGAACCGAGGAACTCGCTAAGCTTTCGCAAGTTAATAGGGTTTGGAAATGAGGGGCCCGTTAGGAAAATACAGAAAGAAATGCCGGCAGTCTACAATATATATATAAATATATATATATATATATATATATATATATATATATATATATATATATATATAGCGAATCAGAATGGGAAATGAGGGGCTCGTTGAAATTAACACAGAAATAAGATTTGGCAGTCAAGAAAGCCTCGGAAAGCAAACAGGAGGATGTTGTAGAAATTGGGAAGAAAGAAAGAAAGTGGAGAAAAAATGCCAGCCAGCTGGGATCCGAACCCACGCCCTCCAAGAGGTATAGAGGCAGAATAAATATATATACATATATATATATATATATATATATATATATATATATATATATATATATATATATATATATATATATATATATATATATATATATATTGCTGTGCAAATTTGAATGTCTAGTGTGTCGATGTCGTTCGCAATTCACAGTTGAGTTTTAAAAAAACAACACTGAAAATACGAATGTGTCAGCCTCCGCTGGGCCTTCATGTGCGTGGGTCCTCCTATGGTAAGGATTCGAAGGAGAAAATAAAAAAAATGGGAGTGCGACGGGCACGCATGCGCCGACAATGGTACAGAAAGCTTTTATCCAAAATAGAATTTCGATTGAAAAGATAGATCTGTCTCACTTATTTCCAAAGAAACACCGAATGGTAATGGTACTGCTAATGGAACTTTGTGGAGCAAGGGGAGAGGCAAGTTTATGCACCGGCGGGGGCAGGGGGTAGCTTGGTTGCCTAGTGAAACACAGGAGTGGAACCCGTAGTCGGCGCCCATGCCATAAGTGTCTTCTTTAAAACAGTAGCCCGAGTTTTCCAGGATATTTAGTATTTAGCTTCTCATAATTTTATTTGTACACTGTCAAATTTCAATTTGCAATGTCTAATGCATTGGTCGGGCCTAAATATTAACGAATAGTTCACCGCAGTTCTTAAACCAAAGATGTGCACTTAAAAATAAAACATTTTCAATGCGTATTTTCGAACAAAATCTGAGAATTCCTTTCAGCAATCCTTCCGGGAACGATCCTCAGAACTCGTGATATTGTGAGGATTCCTGACTAATCCGGAATAGCCAGAAAACGATGACATCGCGTGCCAACTGTTGCTGCATGGAAAGAGAACCAAAACATGTTCTAACACCAATCTTAGGCATCGTAAAATTACATTTCACCTTGTGTTCGCCTCACTGCTGTTAGTTATTGCTGCCGCCGCAGACTCCGCATGGTGTTATTTCTTCTTGCAGGCTTTATAAATGAAACACTTTTTTACCGACCATATAAACGGTGAAAATTGAGTCGATTCGAGCTAGTGTATGCTAAAGGAACAAGACATGTTTGACAAATTAAGTTCAGTGGCCTTTTAACGGCAGCGCTACCATCGATTGACACTACCTAAGCCAAGTTATCCAGTTAGCAGTGTCTAACTTGTAACCGGATTGTGGCGAGTAGCTTTGCAAAACTACTTGCGGCACTGTATCAAGCAGTTCGAAATCAGTCTTGGAGAACGCAGTCTTACATGCGCTCCTCCACTATTTGAACCCGCGTTTTGCAGATTGACTCCAAAATGCACCCCGTAAACCACTGCTGAAGTTGCTATATTTTGTTTCAGCCAGTTTTTTTTTACAATACACACATCACCTTACTCTAAAACGCCAGCAGAAACAGAAATCATATGCAATGCCTACACAGAATATCAATCGCCCAATTGTCATCACTAATGCAAGTATCGTGATTACCATGAATCGATCGGCATTGAAGATGGCGCGAGCACACAATTACGCATAATAACATTCAGACTGTACAAAAACGGAAATTATTTCTTTAGTTTGTATGAATACTTGGTGTTTCCTAATTTGTTGGCCAAATATCTATTTAACAACCTCAGTTTGCTTCACATTTTATATTAACCAAGTAAAATATGTTTACATAAATAGAAAAAAATTTTAAAATGTTAAGGTTGTATTAAGATAGAAACTTTTGCAAAGAAGTGCAGGTGGGTCGGTTTTGTTTTAAGAAAGCTAGAGCTCACGGAAAGGTTTGATTTACGTATATTTCACTTGCTCAACCACTCCTGAACTGTTGCTTGCAGAAAAACATATACACATGCTTCTCCAATGAGCTTTAGCCGTTCCCTACTTTTGTGACGTCATGAACTACGGTACCCAAAAGCGTACATGGCGCCGCCACGTGCTTTCACTTTTTTTGCATTTTGTGTCTTATGACAGGACTGCTAATTGCGGGAATGGCGCATTTAGATTATCGGTACCATTATCCATCAATACAGGCCACCTTGTTTGCACCCTTTGATGTTCCTTGAATGGGAGGTCACAATTACACTCCTTGAGGGCTATATGAGTACGATGAAAGAGTAAGTTCAAGGCGTGTTTTTGTATTTCCAATCGCAAAAACAAGGCACCGGTGTATTCTTATTTAGGAATAATGCAAATATTACCTACGTAATAGCTTCTTGCTGTGGTATACCTAATGTTTATTTTCTGGCCAACAATGTTGATGACAAGTGCAAACATTTCCACCAGACGTCTCCTCAAGCAAAGGGTTTTACGCACTGCGCGTGTTCCTTGGACTTTCTCTCTCGTTGCAAGGTATACACTCTCGACATCACTGCGTCGGTGTTACCCCGCCTTGTCCCGCTAAAGTATCCGCCACAAAGAGTTTCGCTTTTAGAACGTCGCACAGCAGGCGCAAATTACCCGCTCACTGCAGCCATAACAATCCCCCGCAGACGGCACCAGGGCAATCGTTATGACGCAAAGATTACGCGCCCGATATGTATCCCTCTCGAGACGAATATTTCGAACCAGATGAGGGCATAGTCACTACCGATCAACACTTAAACTTTAACACAGTTTTAAACAAAATGAGGCTTGTTCAAGGATAAACGTCAGAACCCTTTATTGTCTCTGGGAATTTATTTTACAACAACCTTCCTCGCAGTCTTCCTAGAAGGATTTAATATTCAAAGTGGGCTCGCGATGAACGCCTTTCAGTATTTTTCGCAAACCGCTGTCGTATCTTTTTTAAATTTTCAATTCGGTCACACCAGTTCTTGTTTCACATAGTTAACTGTCGTTGTTGTGGCTCATATTTTCTCAGGATATTGTTACTGGCAGTTTTCACATTATATGGGGATTGCACGTGGTCCCGACATCCTATTATGTACATCTTACGTTTTGAAGGCGGGGACGCCATCTCAGTGCGCCATGGTGTATCTGCACCCAGCGCTTTACGTGAAAAAGTTACAAACTCTTGCTTTTTATGGATATGGCACAGGTGTTTATGAGATTTCATACGCAGGCGATATTTCCCTTCAGCCACTAATGATTATCCATTCTTTTAAGTCGTTTGTTGGTATCGGTTGCCTTTATTGAGAGTTAGGAAAGGCTGGCACGCCGAATCAAAACTCCACTCACCTATTGGTTGTCTTATATATTCAGTAAAGTTTTAGATATCCAGTTTACTTTCTTTTGGGAAAAGCACGCTCTGACCAGGCAACAATCTTGGCCGTGTTCAGAACAGCCGTAATGGCGTCACATTCTTATTGTTATTTGATGCCAGATCAGTTTTTAATGCGGCTTTTTTGTTTTGAAGGTAATTAGTGTTTTGTACTTGTTAATGCACATTTATTCACGAACGCACCATGGAAGAGGGCACATTACAACATCGAAATACGGACCTACGTACAAACCAGGGGGGCACGCCCCAATCGGCGCCATCAAATCGACGATGAGGCTTGTGCGGAAAGAATGCCTGTTTTGAACGCGATTTCTTCTGAGTAAAAGTCCCGAACATTTGCTCGAAAGCCTCAGTACGTTAAGCACACGAAATAAGCAACAAATGGCAATGGAACTAAACGCGTCTGTAAAAAGGGCAACATTAGTTACTAAACGGCGCTTACGAGAACATGCATTACAACGTAACACGTGTTAGAAGAAGTAGGAATCACTAACTAGGCGATTTGGCATAGACAAAAGCATCTTCACTGGCAGTGTAAATCACGGAACATCACGGTTATTTTATGTTCAGAAAACATTCAGCAATAAGCGTATTCGAATAAAAATACGCAGCGTATCTGCTTGCTTCAACTCAAATGTTGTCGATAGGTGATACCATTCTATTGCCCCTGCCACGTAGCCTTTTCTCGGCTTCCCGCGACCGCTCTTCACTCTCGACATGTCCCACCTCGCTCCCCTTATGCCCAATATTATAATGGGGTATTGATTAATGTAATTCCATTTTCCCGCCGTCGCACTGCTCGTGCCCCATTTATTGTGTTAGCACGCCTCCATTTCTTTACCCTTTTTTTCCCCTCCTGCCTTTACAGCAATGCTCGCAGATCCATTTTTCTGGCTTAATTTATCTAGCAGGCGATGGAGCCGTTCTGGGACGTTTTGGACGCGTTTTTATACACCTACTATCGACAAAATTACACCAATGTGTATGATAAACTCAAAGAACATGTGCGCTACTGGTTAAGTAAACATTTCTTGCGCCAGTGTGCATGAGAATTTATTCGGCTAAGCAATGGACTCACGCCAGCAGTTTGTTCTTGTTTGTGGTGCTTCTGCCTGTATATACTCCTTTGCCAGCCATTGCTAAAACTTAATGACAGAAGAGTGAACCGAAGGATAGACCAATAGACAAAACAGACAGCAAGACTAAACTTTTGTTGTTGATTTAGGGCAGTCATGATTTTAACGATTTAGTATGCGGTACGCCCCTGAGTTCTCCCTTTTGGTCTAATAAGGACTCTGGAATATTTTACACAACTTCACAGTTTCAATATTATAAAGGTTTGCAACGAGAAAACGAGTAAGCAAACTCCTAATTATTGTTCACTGCCCTGCCAGAACGCCAAAACTGTTTTAGACCTATTCCTGTTCACGAGTCCACGCAGTAAAAATACGCCATGACTTAGGAAGGCCGCCGCTCTTTAGGCTTTATGACACTTCCCTCCTCCAGAATGCCAAGTTGTATGTATGACACAATACCCTTCCAAAATGTAACCAAAAGAACAGAACGTCAAACCCACTGAAATATAACTAATGTTTAGCAAATACGCCTTTAAGTCGCGCATTGGCTTGGGAATTCCGTGAACCTTCAATGTAAGAAAAGTATTGTACTGGAGCACGATTACGCTCCACGAGCACGTTATGAACTTACGCACCTAGATGACAGAAAGTGCCAACATAAATTTGACATGTAGCAAAACTCTAGCCACAAAAATGCGAAACAAAATTTGTGGTTCTTCAGATAATTTTGATGACGGAAACATTCTTCCCGACGCGAATTTGCGAAGAAATACATTTTAATATGCTGTTAAAATGAAACTGCAACAATAAGCGAAAGGCCGTTTCACGAAAGGCCTCTTGCATAGAAACAGCATTCGGCAAGTTTGAAGTCACAAGACAAACCGAAAGGTTTAATTCACTTTCGGATGTTTGTACCCCTAGTGCAATATATGCTCTTCTAAAATAGGAAAATTTTAATACCGCATATACCCTACCTTGTCGTTGGCTACCCTCCCGACTGCTTTTTCTGCAGCGTGCTTACGCTCCAGCTCCGAGAAGATCAACCTTGCCAATGAAGCCCCTTCATTCTTTATTGAACGCTCAGGGGGGCTCGGAGCCTCCGTCACAGAACTTTTCAGTGCTGCCAGGTACGACCGAGACCGTATTCCTCGCCGTCTCGGTGAGGCCCCGCTTTAATCAGGAGGGGTACGTCTATTCATTCGCGACTTGCCCAAAAAGTCGCTGGTTCGGGCGGTACCTGTCCTGAACGGGGACGGAAAGACGTTAAATACGAACAAACCTGGAAGGTACTTCGGGATCAGGATGAGAGATGAAGGCATGCGGGATGAAGATAAATGAGAGCGGAGAAGTTGTTCGAAACGCGCACGGAATGTAGGTCACGGAGAACGGTAACTAAGGGCTGCACCGTCAACCGCACACGCAGGCTCGGCGGCTTACAAGCGCGCCACCGCACATTAGGACGAAGAGTAATTTATGTAATGTGTGCCCTTCAAGTGCATACAAATATATATATAAGCTGGGAAATCTCATAAAACAACGTTAGTTTAGAGAACTAACGTCGCTGGTAAGGAGTTTCGAACAATCCAAGCACTTTAAAAAAAAGATATATAAAACAGGAATCTTTGTACATTGCAACCTGAGTCAAAGCCAACGTACAAAACCAACTCCCCCAAACCTCAAAAATACGAATTGCCAAATAGAGAGTGAAAATGTCCTTCAACTTAGCCAAAGTCAAAACCCAAAGTCGTTCTCGTTAAATAATGCATTCAACCATCATCATGAGCAGAAGCTGCAGCAGCAGCAGCGTGGCTAATGGTGTGCACTGGCAAAGTACCTTTCAGTGTTATGCATATTACGAGAGGTTTGTTAGGTGTGCAAAAACATCCCATTCATTGTTTTGTGGTGTATTGTATATGTAGACGTCGTGCAACCGTTTGTGTAACGTTGCCTCTCATCCTGCATTATGCTTCCTCGGACATCAGCTTCGTCAGTGAGGAATACCAAGCTTTGCTTTTAAACCGTGCTTTGTGATCATCCGGTTCACACGAAATGTTCACCACCTTCAGATCAACAGGATGTCTGGCGGGTACGACACTCGAACCAGATTTTTCGCCGTGAACGGCTAGGGACACTACCACTATTTCACCGTCACACCTCGAGAATTCCGGCTTTCGAGATACAATTATGGCTGTAGAAGGCGACAGCATGATGCTCTGTCCAAATTATCGCGGTGATCCTGGCAATAACCCTATTATCGTGGGTATAATTTACCGCCACGCCGCATTCATAATGCAAGGTGTCCTCATTGTGTTTACGAGTGCCGGACATTGTGTTTAACTTTAGGAAAACTTGTAGCCTTATAACTTACTACTACACTCATGCCAGTTCTACAAAGCCGCCATTGTACAGATTTGCAGTATTGGTACGGACATGTCTGCGGTGTTCGGTGTTATAACCAATGACAACAAAGTAAAGCAAAAAACGTCAGGAAGCCGTAGGATACAGTTTTGCAGCCCTAGAGTTCCGAGTTTCGAGTGGTCTTCGGACTGATAATGAACAGAGACTAAAAAAAGCCTAAAGCATGACAGGCACACAACGTAGCTGTACGCATGCTGCGGCAGGGCGTCCTCATTGTGTTTACAAGTGCCGGACATTGTATTTAACTTTAGGAGAACGTGTAGCCTTATAACTTACTACTACACTCATGCCAGTTCTACAAAGCCGCCATTGTGCAGATTTGCAGTATGTACGGACATGTCTACGGTGTTCGGTGTTATAACCAATGACGACAAAGTAAAGCAAAAAACGAGATGTAGGCTGTACCACGTCGGGTGGCGTAACTACCTGATCTAAAAAGGGACCTTCATATTATTATATAATATGATGTTTTAAGGCAAGTCGCTTGAAGAGAGAGAGCAGCAATAATTATTGGGTAAATTTGAAGTTCATAGCCGTGATGGTACTCTTGATGGTCGCCGGCGCTTTCTACTTCGGAAAAAATGTTTGAGCTACCAGCTTCAACAGCTGCAGAGTCAGCACTTTATGCCTCGAAAATCCCTTCACGTGCTTTGATATAAAACAGCTTCAGTACAATATAATTATTATGGAAATGTAACAAGAAGCATGAAGTGGCATGGCGTACACTTTGGGTCACCTATGGCACGACGTACGTAACCAGGTACTGTCGGTAAAACGCTTGTATTTAACCACGATTTCAACTTCAACTAGATAAATACGAAAACTTCTGCAACATACTCTTTACAAGCATGTAGCAGACAAAAGTGGTGGAGGTAAACTTCCGAACACTGCAGTATATTTTTCGTATCCCGCTCGGATGCGAGCAAGGTAAGGCTGAAAATGCCACAAATGTGTTACATACAAGCGCGTTAATGACTGTGCTTTACCCTTTAGAAATTTCCGTGAACCCTTGCCGGAGCTTCCCCAAGAATGACTGTGGCGTTGCTGGGGCATTTGTTGGTGAAAAATGGATGGTAGTTTTGGCTAAAGAATATTAAACCATTCACAACATTCATACAAACCAGCTGAGTCGGTTGGCCAATGGCAATGATCACGACAGCCCGAAACGCACGGCCGATTCAGAAATTATCATCTGGCTCTGCCAGACACACAGCGACACATGGCGAGCCAAGCACATGAACAAGTGGCTAGGACAGCTGCCACTCGGAAGCTCACAACCAAAAAAAAACATTTTTGTTGCATAATGCTTTCGCATTCAAAGCCTGTAAGCATATTTAGGTACTGTGAGAATTTGTTTTTCTGCAAATATTTCTCCGAGTGGCTCGTATGGTTTGGCGCAATTTTAACACAGGCGAGCATAATCTATTTGGAACAACCTGCTTGAATTCGTTGATGCGTTTCGCCTACTGAGTGTAGAAACAAAATACCCAACGGCGACAATTTATTCCTTCAGTTTGCTGACATTTTACGGTGCGCATTGGCAGAATAGACCTTCATATTGCTGTATCTTTGGAAGTTTAATTTCAGTGAAACGTCAATGTTCATAAAAACAAAACAGGTTGCCTTAGCCTTACAGCTGACTAGCACTCTCCTCCCAAACTTCTTAATCCCAAAAACATCCACGCCATGGCAAGTTGTATGACAGAAAGGTGAATTCTTATGTTTATTTCATCACAAGTATAACAACGGGAGTACACGTAAATGTAAATAAATTTTGAGAGCATAGTTTCAGCAAAGAAACTGGAGAAAAAAACAAACGTGACGAGAAGCCTGTCCTCTCCATTCCTACTTTCGGACTGTGATTTCCAGTTGTCCACTTGTTGTAAGAGAAGACAAAGAACACGGCTAAATAAACACACTGTTTATCTCATTCATGTTGACTTAAGTAATTTCTCTAAAAATCAGCCACGAAAAGTGTCTGAAGATGGCCTCACAAACTATGTTGCTTTAAAGGGACGCAAAAAAAATATGAGGAGTTCACAAAGTCTCCAATATAATGACCCTGTTTCTCCAATATAATGACCCGATCTCTCTTCAAAATATTCGTATGTTCGTCTGCGACTTTTTAACTGGTAAGGGTAAAACGTATTGATTCGAAGTCAGCGCAAAGTAAACATAACATTCCAGGGAATAGTTTCAGCGACAAAACGTATAAACACAAAAGAACCGTGTGCTAACGCAAACGCAAGATCAGCAAAGATTAACTAAACAGACAGGTGCGATAATTTATCTTGAAGAAACCACCGAAACTGCTGCAATATGAAGCCTGAAAATTTTTGTCTCAATCCCAGAAGGATATTGGAGTCTGCATACACCTTGCAGTAGCCTTTCCGGAGAAATAAGGCGTTAATACTTCCCAAACTGCCTCTTCGACCTCGACGCTCTCCCCATTTGCTAGAAGCAGCGTAGCTTTTGTCCCTGTCATCACCGAATCGGTAACAGGGACCTACGGACTTCCAAGGTATTGCTTCCGGTGTCCCGCAACACAGAAACCTTCTTCCCGAAGAGTTCCCCTTCGAGCACTGGAAGTTGAGGCCGCGTGGAGTTCTTGTGTACCGCGCGGGCAACCCCCCTTTCTTGCCCCCTCTCTTGACAGGAATGATCAAAAACAGGACTCCCATTCCTGTCCTTCGAAGAAACGCATTGGCCTTCTGTCGGTGACATACAGCAAGATGCTGCCTCTTTACTGTTGGCTTGTTTAGGGCAAGACGACGTTATGACCCACTCGGCGGCAATCTGTATAGTACGGTTGCTTTGGCCTCGACCGACAATCTGAGGCTTGGTGACCCATCTTGCCACACCGAAAGCACCGAGGGGTTCTGCCTGGGTTCGTCATATTCCTCGCCTCCTTTGACAACCCAGCGTCCTGCGCTTCCTTAAAGCGCAGCAGGTTGATTTGATGCTGGGCCTCGAGGAAGTGATCGGCGGCCTGCGTCTTTTCCGAGAGTTTCGTGCAGTTCCTTCCCCGTAGAAAAATGCTAAGGCCCTGTGGCAGTTTGCCAGGAATTGCCCCGGGACAATTAACTCTCGTACTCCGTCATAGGTTTTAGGAGTACCTCCCATCCCCACCCAGCGGTCGAAGAAACTCTCTAGTCTCGTGGCATATTGCTTCGCCGTCTCACTGTCTTGCGGCTTTTTCTGCCGGAACCTTTCCCTGTAGCCTTCAGCCGTGAAACGGAAGCGTTGCAGCAGCGCCAGTTTAGTCTTATCATAATCGACGGACTCGTCAGGAGACAGCCGTCCGAAGACATTCAAAGCTTCTCCAGCTAGACACAAACTGAGCCCTGTGGCCCATTTCTCTTTCGGCCAACGCTGTCCATTCGCCTCTTGTTCAAAGCGCTTCAAATAAGCGTCCAAATAGGCAGGAGCTTCATTGAAGACGGAATGAAGTTGTGCGGATTGACATTAAAGACGGGGCTTTCCGCAGAATGCGCGTCACCAGCAGTCGCCCTAGAGCCTCTACTCTCCCCAATTTCTGCCAACCTTAGTCTTAGCTGCAGGCTCTTTTCCTCCTGCTCGAGTCGCACTCGTGCAGCCTCGCGCTCCTGACGGCTAGCCTCTCGCTCTGCCGCCCTCTCATCTCGCGCTTTCGCTAGAGCATCGTCCACCCACGCACGCAACTCCGCCTCACGCAACCCAAGACGCTCCCCGGTGGTAGCTAACTCCAGAACGTTCATCGTACACCGATTCATAGACAACTGTCGCACCGTAACCTCTCAATGCGCAAACGCCCTCGTCCTGCCGTGGACACCAATTTTGTGAGGAGGGAAGGAAAACCCCCTCTTCAGGACCTTGAGTAGGGTGTGTTCAGTGGCGACTGGGAGTAGCCACAGTCACCAGTTAATCAGAGGAGGCCGCTTTGAGAGGTTATAAAGAAAGCATGTATTACAGAACAAAGCACGATGCAGACTATAATACTTAGACGATAGACTACCACAGAGCCCACAAAACACAAAACGTCTAACTAATGCACAGAAAACCCTATAAATCTAAGCGCTAGAAAAGTGCCACAAAAAAGTTCATAACGAATTCACCGTGACGTGGCGTAGTACTCGGGGCGTCGGGGTGTCGCGTTGCGTTGCGCTGAGGGCCGCGTCGGGAAGTCTCACGTGTTGGGCCGTTGACGGTGCAACTCCGTCGCAGATCTTCCACGAACAGTACTTGCGGGAGTGGTCGTGGCCGAAACCTGGTCATTACCAGGCGCCACGTCACCGAAGGCCGCGGGCAGACGGCACCCGGTAGCCGCCCGTAGACGATGATCTCCAGGCCGTTGTCGTTCAGGACTGGGGCACGACGCAGCAAGTGTGCCTGCCACGGGCCGGGACACTGGGGAATAGGACGCTGGTCCGGGGAGACCTTGGCGTCAGGTAGATCCCTCCGAGCTTGGGTCCCATGACCCGATGAGCTTTCAATCTGCGCGTGGACGCCGCTCTCCTCGAACCGTCCTCTCCGAACTCCTCCACTCGAATGGCCGTCCTTCCTCGTTCCCCTCTGGCCTCGTCACCGCTCCGCTGTGGCCGGCTCTCATAGGTCACTCGCGTTCACCGTCATCGGCTCGTGTAGCCTGCCACTTCTTCTTTTTCGGCCCTGCCAAAACGAGTACAATCCCATTGCGGGCATGTGTCCTCGACGTCATCGTCGTCATCGTCGTCCCCGCTGACTGAGCGCTTCACCCTACAGTGATATGCCGTGCAGGTCCGATGAACAATGCGGCATTGCGTAAGGAGACCTTCAACAACCTTCGGACAGGAAAACGCAGCCTCTATCGCTGAGTAATTCCCTAGGCGCACCATGGCGAAGGATGAAGCGATGTAAAATAAAAGAAGCCACGTCCCGTGCTGTGGCAGCCGGTAATGCGGCCGTCTCGGCGTAGCGTGTGACATGGTCAATGGCGACAATGACCCAACGGTTACCGGCAGCGCTACAAGGCAGTGGGCCGCACAAGTCAATGCCCACACGATCGAAGGGGCGCTCTGGGCAAGGCAAGGGCTGTAATGGACCGACCTGATGATGTGGCGGCGACTTGCGGCGCTGACAGTCAGGGCATCAGCGGACGAACTTGCAGACGAAGCTGTGCAAACAAAGCTGCAGACGAAGCGGGGCCAAACCAAGCGGTCGTTTCAGCTGGTCGGAACAGGGCGAGCACGAGACAAGCGGGTGCGACAGGGCGTTACCAAAACTGGACCATGATAGTGTCCTGCCCTGGTGCATGCCCACAGACGGAAGATTGTCCGTTGCACTATCTTCGCACTGGCACATACCCCCAAACAAGTCATTGTAAGTTGCAATAACTCGGTGACTATCTTCTTTACAATATATATATATATATATATATATATATATATATATATATATATATATATATATATATATATATATATAGTCGAGTCCACCTATTCCGATACTAAACCGTTTATTACACTGCTCTAGTGCCACGTTATTGAATATAACGATTTATACCGGTGATATTGTGCACGAAAGTGCAACTACAACGACTGCAATGCCGTGGTTGCCCAGCCTACTCAGGTAGTGTCTTCATACGAGGCCTAATTGCGTGATACAGTCCCTCGGTGTCTTTGTTTCTGCCAAGCACATTTACCTCAGCTAAGGGAAGCACCTATAGATGCTCTTGGAAAAGATTTGCGCTAGCTTCACACGCGGCAAAGTTGACCAACTGTGACTTCTTTTCTGCAAATTAGTGGTAGTACCACCTTGCTGGCATGCGAATAAAAGGTTTGTAGCTTTGTTCGTCATTTTATTTTGCAACCCCCTTATAACTATTATCGGTTATAATGATGGGATTTCCGTGGCACATGGATATTGTTATAAGTGGACTAGACTGTATATATATACATATATATATATATATATATATATATAAATATATATATATATAGATATATAGATATATATATATATATATATATATATATATATATATATATATATATATATATATATATATATATATATATATATATATATATATATATATATTTATATATATATATATATATATATATATATATATATATATATATATATATATATAAGTTTAGAGTAAGTTAAAACTCCCAAAGCACGCAGATATAGTATAAGTAAAGGGTCAGATACACAGCCAGAACAATAACAAAGAATGTTCACTTGCGTAGCGCCAACGGGACTTGCCTTCATCAGAGTAAAGTTACATGATTTTGCTGTCACAAACATTTGGAACCGATTTCTTATGTACATTTGCAGGAAACTGTGATAAGGATCGGCAGAGGTTTTCAAAACGGAGAGTATGCATGCAGTCGGGCTAAGCCTATGTAACAACAACAACAACAAAAAAGAGAGAAAGGAGAGATGGAGAGAGAGACAAAGGTGTCGTATTTACCAGGCACCGGTCAAGGTTGCTCTACGAGGGGGCAACGTACCTTGCATGGGCTGCAAGTTCGGAAGACTGGACAATCGCTGTTTCAAAAAGAAGGGAAAAGTATACAATAAGTTATTCAGTGTGTGTGGAGACTGGTACGGAGGGATAAATACAGGCATGAAGGAAGAATGTGTTTTGGGTGTGCCCCCCGCGGATGGACAGAATAGACACAGTACGCAAAAGAGCATTGCGCAAGAGCTAGCAACTGAACAGGAAATAGGGAGTGTCCATAGTATCAAAGGGTTAAACGTTTCGAAAATATATCTTGAAGCCTTGCCTTTGGCTGTCACCAAGGCGAAGGATTCTGGAGCCACCCTTCGTGCGAAGAGACTGGACTGCATTCAATGCTCTCTCTTCATCTGAACGCCGTCGTCATCGCTGATGCCAAAGCATTTCATCATCATTTCTGTGGATACGCATCATCTAGCTGGCTGCAAGCGGGTTTCTTCTTGCTCGGCCTTCCTATACTCAGGAACAAGTTCGGAATGGCAATAGCTCATGTAACTATCACTCCGCCTTAGCGACCGGCCGGAATGACATCTGGCGCGCGCATTTTTAAAGAAGATTGTTATGAATGAATGATCTCGCCTGCCTTTTCTCACGGAATTTATTTGTCGTCACTGCAGTAGTTTTCCAGCATATTGAGACCAAAAAATCACGAACTGGCTCGTGCCGTGTTCAAAATATTTATTTATCTATTATACTCTCAGGGCCCGAAGGCATTACAGAGGGGAGTGGGTAATACACAAATACGGTGAGTGATATTAGAGGCAATATAAAGCACAAAACATTTCCTAATTATACAATGTTAGCAAGGTAACAAAGCAAATAAGTACAGTAAACAGTAATTAGAGGCAGGTAAGTACAAAAACATTCCTAGTATACAATGTTAGCTAAGGTGTTTTTGAACAATACTGGATTTCGTATACAGGCACTGGAGTCTGGAAGGTGGTTCCAGTCTGTGGCTGTCCGGGGGAAAAATGACTGTGAGAAAGCGTTTGTCCGTGCATGGGGTATCCTGACTTTATTTGAGTAGTCTAAACGAGTAGAAATGTAATGAGGCGCTTCAATGAATTCACTGTGTAGTTCAGGGTGATAGAATATTTTATGCAAAAAAGACACAGTCGAAGAACTTTATGACGAGGCGCTAGAGATGGTAGGTTAAACCTCAATTTCATGTGTGTGACACTGGAGGTACGGTTATAATCGGATAGTATGTAACGGGCCGCGTTATTCTGAACTAATTCTACTTTTTGAGTCAGGTTGACTTGGCTTGAATCCCAGAGTGATACCGCATATTCAACCTTCGGCCGAACCAGCGTCTTTTAAAACAGAAGTTTTAGTGAAGAAGGTGCTCTTGAAAAATTACGTCGAAGGTATCCTAATGCCCGGTTAGCGTTGTTGACGGTATAGTTCGTGTGAATGTTCCATGTAAGGTCAGCTGAAAGCTGAACACCTAGGTATTTGTAACATGACACAATTTCTAGACGGGAGTTATTAACAGAGTACGAAGGTAGCTCTTGAGGAGTTCGGGGCACACGCATGTACTTGCACTTGTTAGTGCTTAGCTCCATGCACCAGTTTTTACACCAAGATGTTACAGCGTTTAGATCTGCTTGTAATGTTTTGACGCCGTTGTCAGAGATTATTTGTCGATAAATTACACGATCATAGGCGAACCAAAATAATGTGGGAAGAAACGCAAAACGGTAAATCGTTAATATAAATTAGGAAAAGAAGAGGACCCAATACCGAGCCCTTGGGAACACCTGAGTGAACGCCGCTGGGCGCGGAGTCATAATTGTTAGCTGAAACGAACTGGGAGCGGTTAGCAAGGAAAACTTCTAGCCATGTTAGTAGCTTGTCATCTAGGTTAAGCGAGCGCAGTTTATGTAAGAGTAATTTGTGGGAAACTTTATCGAAAGCTTTAGATAATTCTAAAAAAATACAATCAGAAACGGAGTAGTTGTTGAGACTGAGGTTAAGCTTATGTGTAAAAGATATTATCTGTGTTGCACATGAATAGGTTTTTCGAAAGCCATGCAGCGATTTAGAGAAAAATGAATTTGACTCCAGGAATTTACTGAGATTCGAAAAGAGGATGTGCTCGAGGATTTTCCATGGAATGCTCGTAAGTGAAATGGGCCTATAATTGAGCGGGGAACGTTTGTTACCGGACTTATGTAGGGGACCACCTGCCCGATTTTGAATTGAGCAGGAAGGACACTTTCGTCGGGGGTTTGCTGGAAAATTTTTGTTACTATAATTGAGGAATATGTACGTGTGTTAGTTAAAACGTTTGGGCATATTTCGTCACAACCTGGAGCCGAGGAACGTTTAAGAGGATTTATAAGTTTCTAAACGCCACCCACGTCGATAGTGATAGGTGTCATTACAACGTAGTCATAGTAGGGGGTGGCAGGTAAGGGAGGATTATTGTTTCTGCAGAAGTTGCTTATAAATGCGGCATTAAGAGCGGCTGCGCATTTATGAGGAGGAATAGCTGTTCCATCCGTGTTGATTTGTGGTAAGAGGTTGCTACTCCACGGATTGATAGTACGCCAAAACTTTTTTGTGTCCGTTGTTAATAGGCGCGGCAATGTGCTTTGTAGGAAGTTAATCTTGGCGTTCTTTAGTGCTGCTACGTAAGCGTCATGCGCAGCCTTATAGGAAGACCAGCGCGCGGGGGATGAAGATTGCTTCGCTGATTTGTAGAGGCGCTTCTTTTTGTTAGATAACATTTTAAATGAACGTTGTACCGTGGCGCTTTTTGATTAGATTTAACAGTGTAAGAAGGAATGAATGTTTTTCTTAGCTCATTCACCTTTGCTGCAAACTAATCCCAGTTCCCTTGTACGCTTCGTTTATCAAAATTTATCAAAAATGATTCAACAAAACCGCCTAAATGGTTATTAATAGCTTCAAAGTTAGCTTTCTTGTAGTTACGTATAAATGGTTGATTTTGCCGTTTTTGGACGTGACATGTCAATAAAGAACGATAATAAAGAATGATCCCTCAAACCGGGTAGGTAACTAATTGCTGATATTAAGTCCGGCGTAGAGGTTAATACGAGGTCAAGAATGTTTGCAGTGGTCTGAGTAGTTCTGCTTGGTTGCTTGACAACTTGGGTGAATGAGAACGTTGTGCAAAAGTCTACAAATTCCTGGGCTAGCGAAGTGAAGGGAATAATAGTTGAGGAATTTGTATACCAGGTTATGTTGGGAAAATTATAATCGCCGAGCAAAAATATCGGGAGATTTGGGTACCGGGTTCGAACAGAGTAAGTAACATCATTTAGCTTGTTAACAAAAGTGGTACTGTGCGTTGGGGGGCGGTAACAGGCAGCCAAGACTACTTTCTGATAACACAGTTCGACGACGGCCCAGACAGTCTCTAAGTCACTCTGTGCATGTATGTATGATGATGGTAAGTTATTGAAAATGGCTAGCATAACACCACCGCCTCGACCGAGAAAAATGATTCATTGTCGGAAATGTGCGATGTCAACCAAGTTTCTGTTAATACTAAGATGTCGGGGCTACAGGTGTCAATGGCGGATGCCAATGATTCTCGTTTATTGCAGATACTGCGGATGTTACAAAACAGAACAGATATGTTGGATAAGTTAGGTCCACAACCCCTCGCGTCCCCCTAGGATGGCTGTCGCGGAGAAGAGTTCACATTTTGCGTAGATAGACGGGGTGTTTGCTGCGTAACGGTTACGTTGTCTGTGGCTGGGCTGTACGGGAACTGTTCTTTGTTGATCACTAGCGTTTTGTAGCGTAGTTGAAATGCGGGCTCACCCGGTTTGGTTTTTTGCGTACGTGGCAAGCTTCTTACGGACCTGACGTGTGGCGAAACAAAAATCTTCGGAAACAGGTACGTCCTTCTCTTTCAGCTTTTTACGGGCCCCGAGTATTTTATCTTTAGTTTTAAAGCTAGCAAACTTGACAATAATGGGGCGACAGTTGTCATTCGAAAACGTGCCAAGTCGATGGGCTCTTTCTATTGCACCACTTGGCAACGGATCAACCACAACTGCCAATGCATTAAGCACTTTCGCCTCACATTCTTCCCACTTTTCACGGTCATCGGGAATGCCGTAAAATAAAAGGGTATTGCGTCGCGACCTGTCTTCTAGCTCGTTTACGCGCAGCTGCAGGGAATCAATTCACAGTAAAGCACTACTTGCACCGTGCGGAGTAACATTCGGCTGCGCTGATGAGGCACATCGGCAACTTCCGCTGCCGTTCTTAAGTTGTAACCGAGTATAATTACAGCTAGCCCGGATCATCGACATCTCGAGAGAAAATTCCCGTATCAATATACATCTATGAAACCTTCTGGTAAGTGCGTTCTTTCAACTTTTGCACTTTGGGTAATTGATGAAAAGACGGACAAGGTTTTGTGTTTTAGTAGGTTAGACGACTATCGTCTCCGTATCACGTAAACCAATTTGAGTGTGCCGTTTGCAGATATGTTTCACGACCGTGTAGGCATCTGTTGCTGTAGGTGACGGGGGGCGCAACATGGTTCGTTTCCAGCGTAACGTAACCTTGTTTATCTGAGTCTAGTTGTGCACATGTTCGCACCATGGTCTATTGGAAAACGAAAGGGTAGGTGTCCTTTTAGAGCTCCTCCAGAATACGGTTTATCCGCGTTGCCTTTGTCTTTTACTTTCACCCTCCGTTTCGCACGAGGAGGTCGCGATAAAACTATGAGAGGAGCAATCAGGAGCTTCGCTGTACTATAAAAATACGCGAGACACGCGAATACACTAACATAAGTTGTCAATTTACATCGTGAATGACTCTTCAAATCGCGTTTCTTTAGAATTCTGAATCATTAAGTTGAGCGCCTCAGCAAGCTCCAAATGCGGTTTGTGTATTTTACGTACTCTATAGACGCTAAATTTCCTAGGTAGAACTTTTATTAAAGATCTGCATATGCAGTCTCTTTACTTATTTCTCTGTGAAAACAGTACATTGAATATCACAGAATGCCTTTTCTCATTTTGACCAAAAACAATCGCTTTAAACAGTATTGCCATTCCTATAACACTGGTATACGCCTTTCGACAACGTGTGTACAATAGTCTTACTTGGGTAAATATAAAGCTAAATTTACAGAAGAATGCTTGCACCCTCAAGCACGGACACCTTGCCGAGGCAGGAAGAACCATGTCAGTTTACATGCAGCATTGATTTATTTGCGTTGTCACACTCCCGTTTTGGGAACTTTCAAAAAAGAACAGCTCTCACTACTTCGCTTGAATGAGTTGCCGAAACCTTTGGCCACACTTTCTTGCGGTCCATGGAATTTTTTCTCCGCACTCCGCCGCCCACTTAAGTAATGCATTATTCATGCAGGCACTTGGGCTTCGGGGTTAGGCGCCCGATATATACGGTGGCGGGCGATATAATGTCGCCCACTCAAGAAACACAAAGAATTGCTGCGGGCCGCTGCTACCTCTGCAGGAAAGAACCCTAGAAGAGGCTGTGTGGTGCTTTCGTAATGAATTTTCTCCACTTCGTTTCTTTATTTCTGTCATAAGATTTTGGTCGCAGGTCAGTTCAAACAAGTCTAGTGTGTTCGGTAGTTGTTCTTAAACGTGTAAGTGCAAAAATAAGAACAGCTGAAGTAGAACAAATAATAACTCATGTTAATGAGACACAAGAAAAAATCAAATGAAATACGAGAAAAATTGTTTTGGCACTTCGAAAAAAAAATGAATGAAAACCACAAAACAGCATCAAAGAGTGTTCAAAAAGCTCTGAAGGGCGTTCTGTAACAAAAGCTGTGGATCTGAAGTAGTTCTAAGAAAGAAAATACTCGTCCTTCATGCACGTGCTTAAATATTTAAATACTAATTGTCGGTTTGTTGAATTCATGATTAAAATGCTTGACTTCAAAGTGCGATATTTAGATGCTAAACGAACATACGATAAAGCCGAGCACAAAGAGTACCGATGTTCACAATGAATTCAACTCCCATTCGCAGGTTGTGAAATGTCTGTTTTGAAAGTTCGGTGTGTGTATCATCGTCATCATGGTCATCCAGCTACTAAGGCACACTGTCCTGCGCTGCTCGAACCCACGGTTTACCCTCGAATTTCCTTGTTTCATCTCTCCCACGGATGACTGGCCCTCCCCCTCTTCTGGACCCATCTCTTGATGTCCACTCTGTTAGCCTAATCCTTCCACCGGTTGTCGGTTTGTCTCAGTACATGGCCAGCTCAACTCCATTTCTTTTTTTTTTATTTGACCTATGACATCTACTCTAGTTTGTTCTCTGATATAGATAGCTCGTTTCTGTCACTGAGTGCTAAGCCTTACAATATCCGTTTCGTGGCCCGTTGAACCGACCTGAGTTCACTTTCTAGTTTTTATTATGGTGCCAAGTTTCAGCTCCGTATTTCAAAACCTGGTTTATGCACTGGTTGTGGCTTTCTCTTTTGAGTTACAGAGGTAGATTACATTTCGGTATTTTTAGATTGCTTGCTGAGTGTTCCCCAAACCATACCTTTTCTGTGCCGAAGTTCTCTGCAGTGATTGAAGTACGCACTAATCATTTGTCCAAGGTAATACTATTCTTTTACTTAATCTAGCATTTTGTTTCCGAAGCTGAAGAGAACGTTTTTGGCGGGTTTTAATCTCATTACTTTATATTTATTCACATTTAATTTTGTGCCACGTCCATGCTTTTTTATTGTAGTTCCTCAGTGATCGTGTGCAGGTGTTCTGCGGTCTCACTCAGCAAGACTATGTCGTTCAGAAAGGTGAAATGGCTAGTGTGTGGCAGCACAGAGAGATGGACGCAGGAACGCCGTTGACGTGTTTAACACAACATACATTTATTGCACATTTGGAAAAATCCCAGAGCAAATCACTTATAAAATCAATGGCACACACCCGATAGCTATGCAACCTCAAAACAAATATCTCGAAATGCAATTCAAGGCAAAACCCGATATTATCTACAATAAAGGTCTGCACAATTACTTCATATACACTCCTTACACCGAGTCGTAGTAATTTTCTTTCCTACCACAACTACCTAGTTGTGGTAGGAACGAGTCTGCCCCTAATGAACCGGCCTTCCCTGCTGTCGTTGGCGCTGACGTGTCGCACCCGTTGCGGGGCCGCGACTGGGTGATAGCCGTACTCGTCTGGCTTCGATGCCGGCGTACAATGCTCTTGGTCGTTCATTGGACTGCGTGGGCTCCGTGCATCCTGACGTTTGCTCTGTGGCTACTACGTGGTAGCCGCTGCCGATGGAAGCCCTGGGTAGGTCTCGGCACGAGCGTAGCCTTTCGGGGACGTCGAAGCGAAAGTGAACGGATCATGCACATTGACCGCAGGTGCCCGACCACCGCCGCTGGGGCTACGAAGACACAGGTTCGTGGTGCGCCTAGGATGCCGCAGCCGATTCGAAGTCGGTCCGGTCGGGCCGGGCTTGGTAGACATATTCGAGGGCCTGACACGTCCTCCGGCTCTTTCCTTGACGTTCACGTGCTCCTTCCACCACCTGTTTTCTTGCATTCCCCTTCTCTTTTTGCGCCCTGCTTTCAACCCCTGTGGGCTTCATTGCGGCACACTCTGATTGGCTTCTGGCCTTTTCGTACCCATATACGGTCTTCACAACACTTGTCTCCTGCGCGGCATTCTCTGATTGGCTGACCAGTACGCTTCCATATTTGCCCATGATGCCTTAGTATGTCGGCTTGGCGTTCGTTCATTGGTGCGTTCCTGGCGCGCACTTCAAATGGCCGTTTCTTTGTTCTTTTTGTTTCTTTTCGTGTATTTTATGCGTTCCTTCTGCGGGATGCCCTTGACACATGACACTCAGTTTATCGGCAATCCTATATTTTGCCCCTCAAGCTTTCTAAAATCCCTCCGGAAATGTTATGAATTGATTTGGCGATATGGTATCTACCTGTCTCACTTCCTTTGGGAACTTATCCCTTTACTTGGGCAGTATTATTCTGCCCGTGCTTTGCTTTTATGTCTTTTAAAAATCTTACCTGGGTTTTCTATATTCTGTGGTCCTTCAGTGCTTCGAGCGCGGATTCGGTGAGTACAGAATCGCAAGCTTTACTTTAGTCTATCAGTGCCATTTTAAGTGTATTCTGCGGATATTTTTCTTACTTGATTGACAGCATGGATGTCATCCCTGGTGGAGTACCCTTCTCTAAACCCACCCTTTTCTAGGGGTTGTTGGATATCCCGGCTGCCACTTATTCAGCTAATTATAACATTGGTAAACAGCTTATACACAACTGAGAGTAGGCTGTTGGGTCTGTATTGCATTAGGTCCTTGGCACCTCCCTTCTTATGAGTAAGAACTATGTTTGGAATTTTCGGGGTGTGCGCAATATCTGGATTTTAGGCATTCCAAAAATAGTACAGCAAGCTTTACGGTACAATATATCCCCCTTCCTTTAAAATATCCACGGTTACGCCGTCGCCTCCGGCCTCTTCTCATGCCTTTGGGAGCCATTTACACTTCCTCTTTAGTTAGAAGTTGGACATCCGAAGTTAAACCTGTAATGCCAGCCACTTACCCACGTCGCTAGCATTCAGCCTGCCACAGAATCGTTCTGCTACCGTTATTATCTCGTCCGGTTTGTGCGTAATGTTTCCCTTATCGTCTCTAATTGCCTGCGTCCTGACTTTCGCGATGGCTACCTTCGTCTTAATTTTTTTGAGTCTAACCCCCTATTCGCAGCGTTGGCTCAATCACTGCCATGTTAGGTGCATGATTGTCGCTTCTTTTACTTTTTTTTTGTTAACCACTTTCGACAGCACGGCTATTTAAATCCTGGCGTTTATTTCCTTCGTTCTCATGCTTATTCTTCCAGGTTTCACCCTGCATGATGTTCCTTTCTAGCTTTTGCTGTCTCACTGAGTGCGAATATCAGGTTGTAATTAAGGCAACCTACTCTGTCCTTGTTCTGCTCATTTAGAAGAGACAATTTCCTTTGAAGAGTTTTTTAAACTCCTGCGATCTGGCTCTCACTAACTTCATAACTTCATGCAGGGTTTCTCAGTTTTCACGAGTTTTCTTCTTCCACTTCTGAGATTCATCTTTAGCTTGTATGTAACCATGCTAGGGTCGCTGTTGCCATTCTTACTTTACTTTGCACCTCCGCATCGTGTACGATACCCAGGTCCTGACCTAACTTGAAGTGAACTTTGTTTTTGCTTTTTGTTATACCATCAAGAATTTGTTTCCATTTTTATTGTATAAGAATGTGTTCGTCGATCTCATGTTACTTCTGTCTGCCAATCACATAAGTGCATCTCATAGACCGTTCCGACAGTCTATTCCGAATGTTCCCACTAACCATTCCCCCATTTGCTTCGACCTTGCGTTAACATCTGCCATTACAATCGTTAACTGCATCGTTTCCTACTTCATTAGGGATCCGAATTTCTCGTAGAAGATGTCTACAGCTTTATCATCGTAGCTTGTTTGGCGTATAGGACTGCACTATGCTTTAACTATATTGCTTATTTAAATTGATCACAACCGTCGCGACTCTCTCAGTAATGCGGAAAAACTCCTCCACGTTTCCTGCTATTTTGCTGTGAAATAACAACCCACCCCGTTCTTCTCTTCCCTTTTGTACCCCTGTACAACAGAATATACCCGCTAGTGGGCTCTATGAAGCCATCACCTGTCCTAACTTCACTTACCCTTATAATATCCCGCTTAATGTCGAGAGCCCCTCTAGCAATACAGCTAACCTTCCCGCGCTTGACAGAGTGCGTACGTTGAATGTTGCTAGGTTCAAATTCCAATGGTGGCCTGTCTGGACCCAGGGATAATGAGCCCCCTTTGCTGTATCGCTGTTCTGACCGGCGCCATGGACAGGTGCGCTATAATTGCCGGGGACTGAGGGCCAAGACTTAAGATTATTAGTCATGTGAAGTGAGGGCGATATATTGTACCAGGGTGACAAGGACCTTCTCTGGTGAGGGAGTACTTTTTGTGTCTATAGGAGCCTCCCTCGCATGGTTAAACCTTTCTAGTATAGCCTCTTGGGTATCAGGGATGATGGTTACTCATGGGAAGTGAGGGCGATCTATTACACCAGGTTACCAACGTCTTTCTCTGGTGAGGGAGTGCTTTTTGTTTCTATAAGAGCCTTCCTAGCACGGTTGAACCTTTCTAGTGTTGCCTCCTAGGTATCCGTGATGATGGTTACTTCCAACGCACGGAGCACTCCATGCCTTCATGGGTGCGTGTCGAGCCAGACAAAAAAGAGAGAGAAAGCTACAGACTTTTTGCTTTTATAAGGCGGCTGGAGCATATATTTATTGATTTCGTTCAACAGAAAACAAAATGCTACTTCTATAACAACAGCCTCTAAAGCATTAGAAAACACGATACAAGGATATTTTAGCGCAGAGAAATTGCAGGAGGCCGTTATAGGTTTTTGTCGGAGCTCAAACAGCTTTTGTGAACAGCGTTTATTGTTAATTTAACACGTGCAGTGCCAATCCTTAAAGATGTACATTGCAGAAAGAAAAAGGAGGACGTCTGCCGTTCCCTCCTCTGCTTTTCGGGCAGAGTCATAATTGTTATTGTCTTGCTTTTTTGGACACATTCTAAAGGACGTAGTTTTTGAGGCTAATAGACGTACATTTGGTTCACAAAGCGCCGCCGAAACGATGGTTTTTAATCAACGCTCAGCCACCACCTGGCTGTGTTGTAGTAGGGGAGTAATTTTGAGAGATTTATAAGAATGTGTGAATGGCGACAGTGGGCGAATAATTAGGTAGTTAGTCCACGTTATTTATGCCGTAAATCGGGGTGGTATAGTTTTAAATACTCTGTCGCGTTTACACTGGGCACAATGCGCTACGCATGCAGTTATATGTTTGAAAGTTCCTTTGCAGGTTTCGTGTTGTGCAGGCGATGTATTTGAACAATAAAAAACAAGTGTCTGCAGGAAATAGTTGACTATGTGCGACCTGGAAAAGACAAAAGAAACTTAAATTGGGGACCTAAATGTACCCCGTGATATCAGCACTAACTCCTGTGTATTAATACTGAAATAATCTTCGCATTTCTAGCACCGCCAGGAACCGAAACTGGAACGAATAGAGGTACGGAGCGACAACCCGTTGCCTTTCTACTGAGCTACGAGCCCACGCTCGTAGCTACGCCGCGCTCGGTACAGCGGTGGCGTAGAGGTGGCGCTTCGTACTGCGGTGGCGCTCGCCGGAACTTCCGTACCCTGCACTGGCGTGTTCTCACTGACCAGGAAATGCTGATTGGCTGCAGCAGTAAAGGTATGCAGCCAATAACGGCGACATTGGTTTCAGCGCCACCTGCGTCGTAAAGGCTGCGGCTCACCAGAATATTTACGTCAGTTGGGTCTGAATGGTGACGACGATGGGCGGGTAAACGAGAAAAAAAAGGGAGTGGTTTGCGTTTTTTTCGCGGCACATGCTTGATGCAAATGTCAAATATTTTTATACACTGTGAACACGTAATCTACCTATCGGACGCTTCGTATTGCGACATTCGGATGCCTATTTTTAGGGCCCTTAATTGTGAACAAACACTGGGCTACTGGTTACAGTGAACAGTCGCCAACAGTACCCCCCCCCCCCACTCCCGCAAGTGGCCACCGGGACATCGTTGGAGCACGAGCACAAACGCCCACCAATAAATTAGTAACAATAGCCGTGGGAAACCTCAATTGGGAGTTGGAACAAATCTTGTCACGTCGCGTACGTCTGTGTACACTTTAGTGTGGAATGTACAAGCCTACAATCCCCGCAGCATATTCTTGTTAAATATGCTGTGTACACCCGTTTTTAGGGGCGAAGCTCCTTCAGTCATGGGTCTGTACATTCCTTGTGTCTCGTGGTACGTGACCGCCGCATGCTTTCGGAGATGTCGCAAAGTGGGCCGCGTTGCACTCGCAAGAACCGGCTGCAACCGGCAGCGCAAACTCGGCACCGGGAGCGCGAGCTTGTCTGTGTTCGCCAACGGAGGCGCGAGCGCACGTGCACTGCGAGGGGGAGATCACGCAAGAGATCACGCCACGAACGCAGGCAGTCGTTCTCGGAGATCGAACGAGACGCAAGGACCTTTGCTCGTTTTCTATCGTCTTGTTCGGGCACAAGTTCGCCCTAAATAAAAGTTCTTTCTTTACCGTTGTGTCCCATCCTACATGAGAAATTGTGGTGAAGGTGCGGGGTAGTCCTCGATGGCGCGGGGTCTTTCACCAGGTCTGGGCCTGGGAGCATTGACTCCGAAAATAAAAGTTTATTTGTACAGTGCACGCACACAGTCTTGCGTCTTTCTTAAGAGTTACGGTTGCCGATGATCTCCCTCTCTCGAGCTTCGCCCCACTTATCATCATTCATTCCGTGGATATGGCGTGATTTTTTTCTAGAGCAAATTAGGAGTAATACGAGTGTGTCTGGGACTGCTAATGCTCGCCGCTTAGCATGCGTCGATTTGTCATCGTTACGAGCCCTTCCGCGAGCGCATGGCTTGCCCGGAATGCGGGAAAATTGAGTTGTAGAAGAGATTCTCCGAGCAGGCCCCGTTCCCAATCCAGGAAAAAGCTTTGAAAGTAGGCTTATCCGGCATCTACTTTGAATTACGCCGATGACGTAGACAACTGTTTCTCCTCGTTCTTTTTCTGTCGGATAATTGTCTGCTATACGGTTCCTAGTCTGAGTGGCTCCTAACCTTTGTTCCACACATCCGGCCAGCGCAAACCGTTCCTTTTTTTGTTTGTTTTTCACGCGTAGAGCGAGTCAAGTTTTCAAAACTTATTTCACAATTACGGCTGTGTTGTTTGCCAGAAGACAAACTACATCTTTTGCCGCACTGTTTTTTCATTTTGTTTGTTACCTACAAAAATTGAAAAATATTCGCGGCACCCTCAGTCATGATATTCATTAGCTTTAGTTCACGTATTCTGAGAAGGATAACAGCTCTCAATAATTTTTGCTGTGAATGAGAATATATGACTTAGGAAAACAACCGGCCCAAAAATACACTAAAAAAGTTTAGGATTTCATAATTGCATTATCAACGGCATTCTCGTTTTGCTCATACCAATTTCGACTTTCATTATCTGCGTTGTCAGTACCGCACTCCTTCTTACAGTGGCTTTAGCATGAGGCCAGCATAAGCAGAAAATAATCTATTAGTCGTGTTTTCATTATAGTGTTTCGGAGAAATCAAGGAGTGCTGAGAACGAATTTGTTTCGCCATTATTCCATCGTGTATGTGCGGCTTTAAATGGTTGATGTGCTGGAACGTTACATAGACGGAAAGTATATAGAGCTAGGTTGTCACCAAAAGAAACGCCAACACATCTCAAAACCCGTAAACGCAGTGATACCTCTACCGCACTCAAATATCTACACGTTTTGATTAGATGAAACCAAATCAAAAGAAGCGGAACCACGGTGAAGCAAAAACTCTGGCAAAGTACTTCGCGCAAAAAAGCAAGAAAAAGATCGAAGAAAAGCCCGCAAATGCAACCTAGCAGAACAGAAGCCTTTCTTAACTATTGCCAAGCTTTCGGTGGCTTAGCACGACAGCGGGATCACACACCCTGAAGAATACTTGCAATAGATAAACTGGAAACAGCGATGTTTTGCTTGAGATACAGTTTTAAACACACCATTTAAGTTGCAAAACTGAAGTGTCAAACTCCTCGTTCACGCTGACACTAAAACAGAGCTACTCTGTGCACGCAAATATTAAAATCTTCAAATAACCTACTCAGAAAATGAGCAGTTCTTTGAATCGCAAACATACGGTGCGCGATCATAACAGCAATCTGTTTCTCTGAAATTGCAGTAATAAATGCGGTGAACCTGGGCAAATTGCCTAGCTGTACTCTTGGTTATCTAATGACGAACAGCAGCATATTATCAACTCATATAGCGGCTAACAGTAAACACATTGATTCCCGCACTCGCAACTCATACAAGTAGCTCATTTCTGGCCACCGAAATAACTACATTTTCTAAAAGCTAACATATGGCTTGCCTATTCAGCTTAATTTGTTGGATGTTGTGGTGATGTTATGGGTATGCTAATATTACTTCACGTTTGCCGCGGCACGTGCGCTAGTACTTTTTAACACGTTGGTAGAATCAGTGAGGATTATTGAAGCATGGTATTTGGCTATTCTGCTTTGTCATGCGTGAGCTCGCAAAAATGTTAGTATTTTTGTTTATAAAATTGTAAACACTCTGGGATATCAAGATATATGTTAATATACTACTGTTTGTTAAGTTAAGTGTTTGCATTTCCATGTGGTAATGATGCGCCTATCTCTGCATAATTAGGTATGGGAATATAACAGGGGAAAATCCTTCTCCTTATTTTATTTTTCTAGTCAATATGAATAATTTCTTATGGAGTGTAAAATGTGAAACCCTCCTTGATTGCGGGCCCCCCAAGTCCTCTCAAGCGGTCACACAAACTTCTTTTTCTTGGGTGGCACCAAACACAAATGTTGGAAATTAAAGAAGTTCCCGTATTTAGAAAGGCCTAGTACCACCACCCTCAGCCTCTAATGGTGTGATTCGTGACTCTGGAGAACGCTGCGACATTTATTATTATTTATATATTCACGCTGCTCGATGGAGCCAAAGGCATGGCAACACTTTTCTTCAAACTGGGCATCCTCGCAGATCAATTTATTAAAGAATATTTTTTGACACAAACTTCTTCATGGCTATTTACGAAAACCTATTCTCCCTCTTTGTTTATAAAACGTAATCATTAGTTCACGACGAAAAAAAGTGTTGTGTTTTAATACCATTCTGCAATTGCAGAGAAAACATTCAGAATTTAGTTCAAGGCCATTTGTACTGGCGTCGTCGAGGTATCACGCCTCTCGTTTCCAACCAACAGCCCGTAAAAAAATCTGTACATATGACAGCCGTAACTCCCTCCGCAGTGGGCGGTTGACGCTCGCTGGTCAGGGGTCTACGTCGTTTCAGTAAGTTGGCGGCTCCAATAGTGTATGGGACCCTCCCCAGAAAGTCCCACACGTACACGGCGGCATCATTCCGCCGCTAAGTTACAGCAGAATTATAGGAAGAAATGGGAGACGAGGCTACAGCTGTTGCCGGAACCACGACTCGTGTTATCGGCTGATTTTCTTTCGAAGCAGGGGTGTGGAAGGGCTACCAATTGTTGTGGCTGCAGTGTCCTGACTTACAAAACATCTATATCAGCGTTACTCTAAACATTTGGCTGCAGAATGACGCCGATAGGGCTATTGCAATAAAGCTGCAATGGCATTTGTCTGGAGAGGCCATACGCTCCTTCAAATACAAAAACCCAGCTTCGGAGCAAACCGGACTGCTAGAAAGATGATTAATTATTTGACGAATGTTTCAGTGGGAATAAAGTTGTCACGGTGCGCCAAACAAAAGTCCCTGAACGCAATAAAGCAATCCTGTAAGTCATAAATCGAAGGTTTAAAATAGGCAAGTAGGCAAATGGAATGTACATTAGCGCATTTTAGTGCTTCGCTGTATTTAGCTGCGTCGCTTCTGCCTAAACAAACGTCGCTGTTACAATACCACATTAGTATCCGGGTAAGACTTATAACTTCGCAGTTTGTGTACAACATACAATTCTTCAATTGTGCCAGGTCGAACTCAGTACATGTTGTTTGGTCCCCTGACAAATCCATCCCTATGAATCTACGAAGAGTCGGTCAGATCCAAGAAGCTCAAGAGAGGTGCCCAGCCGATATTTATTGGAGAATACATGCAGCATGAAAAACAACTGTGGGAATCACCTCAGAGACTTCGTGATCATGTGTTATCACGGAGGTAAAAATATATTCTGTGTACTAGCCACACCCATGATGATAAACAAGCGGGAAGGAGCAGCTGAAGAAGCAAAGGGACAAGCAGTGAAATTTGCGACCGTCGACCACCATCCCATTACACGGTAGATTGAGCGAATGTACAGCAGTTGCGAAACTCCCCATAGCAAAAGCGGTTTGGCGGTGGCCCCCTTGCTCTGGGGACAACAGGAGCATGCAATACGCAAATACACAAGCCTGTCATGTGACCGAAGATTGTTGAAGCAATACTCAAGTGCTTTATGGTGCTGCCGCAAGTCATAAAAGGAAAATAGGGGAAACAAGAGTAAACTCTACCCAATTTAAACCGTCGTCTCGAAAGAGGGCAGTCGAGCGTAGCTATGTAGGTCATAAACATTTGGTTACGTGGGAAGCCGGTATCCCACCGAAAGCACTCTCCATGCAATACTTCCATCATGAGCATTCTGGGTGGTTCAACTCAATGGCGATGGCTCCATCGCACAACTTTGCCACGAGGACCGTGGTAACCAGCTGTCACAGCCCATCGTGAAAGTCCCGGCGAAGCAGCTACCGAAAGCCTGAACTACATGCAGCCTCGACCTGCTAGTCTTTCGGAGCTTCAGCCGATATTCCTTAGGAATTTGGAATCTTGTAGAATGGAATGGGTACCAGGATCAGCGTCCAGGCATCTGTCGTTCGCGATATGGCGTTTCCCCTCAGAGTAACATGGCCTTGGGTTCGATAAGCTAGGGAGCCCCGAATGACTACGTACTACATCTTGGTTGACAACACCTGCATGCGCGTTGGTTTGAGGTGTTCTCAGAAAGTCTCGAGACACGCTAGAAGGATAAAATCAAGCACAAAAAAAACGAGCTAAAGTTTGTGCTGTTTAAGGATCAACAAGCAACGGAAGACCAAGAACACATTGCGCGCTGTGTGCAGGAAATGGATTGCCAGCTGTAAAAAAGCATAAAATAATTTCAGTGAACAAATGTTACTCAATTCATCACGAGAGTATGGAAAGGTGAGGCGAAGTGTGTGGTAGGTGATAGGGGATACCGGAAGGATGAAATGGCAGGGGTGCTTCAGTCGCTTCCAGTTACTCGAACCCCCACACAAGAACAAGAAAACCTGGGAGGTGTTTTGTAGAGCGAAAAAGAGCGGTTGCTTCAGAAAGCCCGTGGGGATAACGCATGCCTGGTGCGCTGTCTTTTAGGATACAACGACGCACTCACAGGAAGAAATCACGCACCGGTGTTTATCTTATAAGCCTCCCGTGTCGGATTATCAGCCATGGTACAGTGTACTAGAATATAACACACGTACGTAGTGCGGTGGACGAACCGATACAAAGCAGTGAGTTCTTTTGGAACGAAAAAACTGCATACGTTATAGGCGCCCGGAGTTGGCGCTGCACAGCGGGATGAAAACCCGACTTCCAGGTAGTACAAAGCGGTGGCAGTACTATACGATTTTGTGTTGAGAAAAAATATATAAGCTCATGATACTCTACTGCTTTGCTTCAGGGCCTCCAGTCCATCCTTGAAGTCTCTGATATTTCTGGCAATCGGCTTGGCAGAAGGAAAAAAGTATGCAGCGCTAAATACGACTGGAGCGTCGATGAAACTACTGCGATGGTGAAAGAGCTTTGCCATCGTACGTTTACGCTGAGCCCTATGTAGTAGAATTTGAGGACAAACCTTCTTGGTTAAAATAGCCGACTTGCTAACAAGTACCTTACCGACCCCAATTCATAAAAAAAATCGGCTCAGATCCACGCTGTGAAGGTGGTTGTAATGCAATGTAGGCAAGCGACACCCGCAGCACGTACTCACATGACGCCACTGGAATTGAGGCATGTGGCTACAGTGAAACCAGAGACTCTGGCAGCCGTTATCTGGGTTTCGAGGGGGTGGCGTAAGTGCGACCGAGTTACCTAACGCAGCAGCGATGGTGGAAAGAAAACCGAGAGGAGCGTCTGGCGAAGGATGAGGAGGAAGGCGGCACACGGGGCTATGACTTCTTTGCTACCTCCGCTAACTCTTGTTTCATGCGTCGCCGCAAAGGGCCTAGTACTTTCCCCAGACGCTGTTCGTTAGCCGTTAATCCAAACCACGTCAACGCCATTATAATATTCTATGGGGGTTGCACTTCATACGAGGGCTTTGAGTTAACGCATAGGGTAGACCAGCTGCTGTGCTCGTTTAGTGAGCCGTACGTTTCATGTTCTCCAAGTGTGAGCGTACGTGAGTCGGTAAGATGATGGGCTGTCACTTTGTTTCTGTTTTCCGTTCTAGGTTGGGTTTCTGGCGGTGCCAGTAATTTCCTTTATTTACCCTGAGAGTTGTATACTGACGCAGACGTGGACACGAGTATTTGCTTGGGCGGTAAGGTATACTGCTTCGTAGTAAAGATTTAAAGCACTTCTTCTCAACGTGAGAACTGTTACGTGTAGAGCAAGGATTCGGCTGAGGGGCTGCGGTGGAGTTCTCCACTCTTTCCGTCCAACTCTTTCCATTTTCCTCTCTCTGTATAACCCCTATCTTCTTGAATTGAAACAGTTTTGCTCAATAAAACTCAATTTTCCCATCATAGCAGTGTTAGCGCGCCTACTTCTGGGAGAGCTCGTACCCTTACTCTTATCTTTTGGACCTTGTAGTGGCTGCAACAACGCGAGCGGGAGTACTGTTCTTTATGTGCTTGATGTCATCGAACACGTGCTGGAGCCGTTGTGTGCCTTTTTGATAGCACCCATTTTATGGCGAACCATAATACCTGTACCAGCGAGAAAATTTTCGCGTCCGCGTCCGCACAAAACTCTCAGGCAAAAGAAAAGAAATTACTGGAACCGCCAGGACCCGACCCTGGACCCGAATAGATAAACGGAGCGAGACCGCGGCGTCTCAAAAACTCAGCTATATACGCACGACGAGACGGGGAGTCAGACGGTGTATTCAACGAGACAGCGGCGGGTGTACAACCTGCGCTCATTTAAATCCCAGGTGTAAACTTCAAAATGCATGATGTATGATAACGGCGTTCACTTTCTTTGGTTTAAAGGCGAACGGAAAAGCGTCTCGGAAAAGTGTCAGGGTCGTTACGGCGACTCATGAAACAAGATTGAGGGGGAAGCAGTGGGAGAGCCTTAGTCCCGCGTTCCGCCCTCCTGCTCTTCTAACCATTCGCCAGACACTCGTCTCCATTTTCTTTCTGCCTTCGCTGCTGCGTTCGGTCACTCGGTTGCGTAGTCGCCGTCCCCGTAAAACCCAAGTAACGGCTGCCACTCTCTGGTTTCATTGTTTGTAGAGCCACAGTATGGTAATTAAAGTGGCGTCACATGGGTAATCGTTGCGGGGGAGGATGATTTACAGCTCAGCAATCCAACAACATTGATAGTGTAGACTAGAGAGAGAGAGAGAAGTAACATTACTGGGAGAGGCTGGTGATCCTACTCTTCGGCCAAGAGCCGTTGGGCTCTAGCAGCGTCCTCGGCCAGGTGGATGGACCAGACTTGATTAGCTGAGTCGGAGCTGAGCAAATAGCTTTCCCATTGCTCCGCCTAAGTCATTCTGCGGCCCCGTTGAGCCGCCTACGGGCAAACCCATAAAATATGTGCTAGGTCTGCCCTTGTTTTACCTTTGTGGCATTTCTCCCAATGTCGTCCTGGGTGCCAGTAGCTATACATAACCGGGTTCGGATACGAATTCATTTTAAGTAGTCACCATACGATGGATAGCCCCTTATTGAGTGACGAGTGCGCGTAAATTTGTGATGGCGAAAGTAACGTAAAATAAAACGGTCGCGCGCAAGCAGCTCGGCCAAGCTAAAATTCTTTACTGCCTTAGCCAGGGTTCTGGACCAGAAACTGGCAGGTTTGCATATGAGTGTACTGGAAGGTGATGATTATCTCCTCCTAACCCGGAAGCAAGTATTTGAAGAATGCGGGCTCAGGACATTAGAAGTTTTCAGAAGAAATGGTGTGGTGGGCTGTCTGTCAAGTCCGGATTGCCGGTTAGTGGACAAATACAGTTTGTGAATTTAAATCTCCATTTTATACTCGGGCATGTGCGCTGTACCTTTATGCCTCACTCATGCAATTCTTTGTTGAAATATAGCCCAGGAAAAGCTGAATTGGTTAATAGGGGGACTGTGAAATCGCGCCTGCAATCGAATCAGAAAAAGTCCTGCTTACACACCGTTGGTGAAAACTTGTTTCAGTGAACGCAGAGGCTTCGGGTGACGGTACAGCGCCGTGAGAGTGAGCTGGTAGCCGTCAGTCATGGCATAAAGAAATTGAGAACCAGTGGATAGGCGCCAAGATTAATATACAAAAGAAGAGTTCCAAAGGGATGAGTTCTTCGGACATTTATGGCAATAACTTTTTAGATTTTTTAGATCTAAAAAGTTTTGATACGAAGCGTCTCCTCCTCGGGGCTGTGTCCCTTCCTCCCTCGTTGTTTTTGTCGTTGTCCGCCGCCCGCACTCTACCTCGCATGCGAGTCCCTTCAGCGCCGTCAGCTTTTGGGCTGACGTCAGCGCAGTCCACTATAAAAACAATAGTTAGGCGGCGCTCGGTTTTGATCCCAGGACTCTCTGGCCGCAACGTGAGGTACGTGGCGCTCTTCCCACTCACTACAGTACAAACCGAGACGGCAGCATGTGTTACGAACACGCCTTATGTCCATCACTCATATAACTACGCCAAGAACCTACTGATACAACGAAGGCACGCGAAGCTGAACGTCAACAAAAACACCGAAGTAAAATCTGATGGGAACTACAGTCGACCCCATGGCTGTTTCACATACTACTCAGGATTCCCCTACGGGGAGATGGTGTATTTTTTTTAATTTGCCGCGCAAATAAAAAAACGAACGCTGAAAACCGTCGCCAGAAAAGTGACAGTGGGACCACAACGTGTACTTTGTTCAGTGAACCCCGGGGGTCGTATACGGCCTATTCTTATCATGCTGTTCGATGTGTGTGGTCAAGGCTGGCGATGCCTCAATTCGCGCCGCCACCAGTTCAAGTGCATCCCGTGCTTCAAAGACCCGGACGTGCAGTTTCAACACAGCGACCGCTTCACTGACATTGTTGTGAGGGTGCTTTGCATCGCAAAAACCAGCAGGTGCTCTTACAAACGCTCAATCAAGATAGGTAGGCTGAATGTCTAGGCGGGGATCTATGATTATATACAAACACGTGCCACTAGTGTTTTTATCTTTTGCATGGCTGTTCTTACGCGGAAATGATTGGGCTTTATAGGAACTGTATTTTTTCATATGTGTACATATGTTTTCCCTGTGGAATAAAAATTATGTCTTTAGTCAGCGCGTGCACTGCCTCCCTTCTTTTGTACGTCAGTACAGTAGCCTTTCCGCAGTGTTTCAACCAATACCCGCTATCAACTTGCCCATTTTACCACTCTGAAAATCCGTCGGAGAAGCTGAGTGGCCATTCGGTTTTCTTGCGTGTTCTCACTTAAATGGCCTCTATTTATTCGCTTCGCTCCTAACGCACCCAACGTTAGTGGCCGAATTCTCTTTATCTTGCGCTTAACATCAGTGTCCAGCGCTGTACTGACCTTTTATTCAAGGGAAATCCACAGAGCTCAATGTCTGGGTTGTGGCCACAATGCTCGTGGCAGATGATGACACAACAGTACCATCGGTTAGTACATTTCGAATTCCGGGCGGTGCCGGAGGTGTCAGCTTCACTAGCTGTGCTGCTAGACCCCGGTTCTTGCATGCTCGCGCTGATTCAGACTTTTGCAGTTACCTCAGCAGGCTACGAGAGCAACGTCCCATGACAACGCCAACTTCTGTTTTTTTTTTGGCCGTATGCAGTGCAAAAGAAAGATAATTGCTGACAGGAACCTAAGCCACATTACCTGGCGACGCACCCCGTGCAGATGACGACTGTACACTCGAACGGAAGAACCTGCTTATGCGCGTTTGAGGTAATCATATTCTATGTAGCCTCTGAAAATATTTTAATTGCTGTTTCATCTACAGTATGCTACAAAGTAAACGCACCAAACTTCGAATAAAGCAAATACCACCAAGTATCGCTTTGACTACTCATTTATTATACACAAAGAATGGCAGAGGCCTTCTGCTCTAGTACTACCTAGATATGTCGGCCACGCGAGAGCACTGCACGTCGCTAACGCTCCAGCGTAGGCGTTTACGGGATAACTCCTATTTCATAAGTGGATAATTTAATTTTTAGACGCTCGGTTTTTAATCCTGGACCTAGTTACGTTGTTTTATAACACTGTATGCAAAGAGATAAAGACATTAGGATATTCATTTAAACAAAGAAATGGGTAACTACCGATATTATAGGGCCGACTGGTGCGCAGCCTCCGATAGGGCCCGGCTCCCCTCCGGACTGTAACACCCCCACTTCCGCCCCCCAACCTCAAGCAGCCATGGCACACCTCTCTCTTCCAGTACATCGCTCCCGTGGCGTGAAGAGATAGGAATAATCGCAGCAACACTCCTCGGTGAGGATTTAGTTGCTCTCTTCGACTCCACATCATCACGGGAGATGGAGCCGCTTTGGCTAAATAAAGCGGTACGACGCGCAACATGCCTCCGCAACAACGCATTTTTCGGAATTATTTCCGGACTACCATCTCCGATAAGTGCCATCCAATGCACTCTTCAGTACACAAGCAAATATTGTTTGGTATAAATTATGAGTGTTCACACGCACGCTGGTTAACATACAACAATGGCGTAGCAGTGAGTGCAACCATGCGTTATTGCAGTCACGCCACAATCCTCGTAGTCATCGAAGGCATCGCAAGCGGTATTTTGATGCGTCACCTAAATTTGGCTCCAGTGCAGCAAAATACTCGGGAGCAATTATTGCTTTTTCCTCTGTCTGAGATCGGTCACAGGCACGCTAAGGACTAATACAATCGCGCTTCATTGAGAAACAGGTACGCGTGCGATGTGCCACGTACGTAGGGTACAAGGTTATACCGCCTTATGTGTTCCACAACTCGGAGCACTGAAATGATTTGATGAAAACAATATTTAGAGAACTGTCGGCTGGGCAGCCGGGGTTATACGCCATATGCAGTGTAAGGTGGTTGTGCAAAGTAAACGCAGACTGCGACCGCTAGGGTTTTTTTTTATTTCTCACCATTCGGGCTACTTACGCTGCTCATCCACAGTTGCCCGGCAGTTGTTTCATTTATATGGCGTATTTCTTCAGCCGATAAAAGGTTAGGTAATGTATCGACCTGGTGCATGCCTATTAAAAACGCTCACGTGATGTTCAAATACGCCGAAAGTACATTTCTGAATAATAGGCACATTGGAACTCATTTGTATTTTGTCATGCTACAATATGATGCGAGGGGCTAGATATATGGCCATGGGTTTGCTAAAACGCACACTCTGCACTTTATAGAGCCATAATCGAGATACAGGAAAACAAATAAAGCTATAGAAAAACAGTGATTGCGCGCGCGCCACACACAACCCGCACACGCTCACATGCTCGAAGAAGTACGTTTGGTCATCGACTTCGCAGTTATAATTTTTGAAATCAAGTTTAGGAACAGAGCTTCACAACAGTCGACATGGCGACATCTTTGCCCACGTAAAAACTCCAACATTTTCCGGCATAGCGCATCTATTGCTTACTCAAACCCCTAGTTTTGGTTGGTCATATAAAAGAGAATAGCGCCTGCTTATGAATCCTACAGAATTCCTTTGCACATGAATTTGATAATAACGGGCGCTGCATATTTGGACGGGGAACACAGACAGTGAAAAAGACAAACCATACGAAGGTGCGCAAACTAGGCTAGTTTGCGCACCATCGTATGGCTTGTCCTTTTTCACACTCCGTGTTCCCCGTCCAAATATGCAGCGCACGTTATTATCGAATTCAAGACGGTACCAACTAGCCCCTAAACATGCCTTTATTAACTTTCTTTGCTCCTGTCACATATAGCTTTAATAAATAGGTCAGTGCTCATCCTTCATTTATTGTGTTTTACTTCCTTGAAATACGTTCATTGACATCTTACTACCATGGTAGACGATGGTAGCCGACACTTCTGTTTTCTTAGAGGCTTTCGAATTGTAGGGAACATTTTGCACAAATGTTAATGTTGCAATACAGTTATCATCACAAAACAAGTCGAACACAGCTTTTCATGAATACAATGAGCGCTAAAAGTGCGCAGAGAAACGACACTTGTTACTTTCAAACTCAACATTCTGCAAACTCCGGTAGCGACACCTAGTGCTCGCCGGCTCGGATAACACGAGACCATTGTAACAGAGGGGGTCCCGCACATTCAAAGTACATACCCTGATGTAACTTTATCGCTTGTAGCTCTGCTATCCAATACGCGACGAAAAAAGCAACGACACATTCCTTTGCACGGTGCCTCAAATCCCGGGTGTTGGAGGAATGTATACACAGGGTGCCCAATCAACTACTGTTTCTCAGAACGCGGCGCAGTGGCTCAGTGGCTAAGTCGTCGCACTGCTAAGCACGACTTCGCGGGTTTAATTACCGACCGCGGTGGCCGCTTTTCTGCTGGAGATAAAAAAAAAAACGCCCGTGTGTGCGAGATTTCGGCGCACGTTAAAGATCCCCAAGTGGTGGGAATTAATCCGGATAATCCGGAGCCCTCCCCTACGGCCCGCCTAATTGCCTGCGTTGCGTCGGTGCCTTAAACCCCAATCACTATTTCTCAGGAAGCACCGGCGACATGGCAATGACACAGGTTCTCTCGCTTGCCAAGAACGACATGTCACCTTTTGCCACAAAGCGATCAGTAAGCGGCGTCTGGCAGTCAGGTCGCCACTTTCCGAAATCAAACCCCGGTGGCGGCCAAGCAGCGTATCCGGGGCATCGACTTCACCGTGTCGTACGACTAGTTGGTTGCAGGATGATGCCCTAAATAATTCTTTTTGTCCTGGTAGCGCTTTTGAGCTTGGTAAGGAACAGACTAAGGCGCAACGCTGCTCCGGATGCCCACACATACGCTGCCCAATCCAGCGCCACGATGGCACTGGCTTTAACGTCAGGACAAACACTTATTCGCTCTTAAGTGTGCGCAGTTGTTGAGATTTAATAGCGGGAATAGTTGTGACGCCCCATGAATAAAACAAGTCCCTGGGCGCTTAACCAACGAAATCGCCACACGCCCTACGTTATGGCATCGTTTTAACACGTCTTGTATGAAAAACCAAGCTACGTCCCGGGCACCCCGCGAGACACGGCGGAGTCTCCACCTCCTGCGCTACGCACGGGCAACACCACCTAATTTACTGAAGGCCTTCCTATTTACTCCTCTCAACGGCCTGACGTCACGCCAGTGAGATCGGCGGTGGATCGAGGGGAGGTCGAAGGCACCAACAATGAAATCGACATGGTTTGTCGCGGCCTATGGCTGTCAACTGTTGTGGGTCCAGTCACACGGTGGGGCACGATTGCAATAGCTTTTTCAGCAATCAAGGTAAGAAAAAAATACTCCCGTCATTTCATTGTTCGGCAAAAAAATTTTCTCTTGTTTCATGGCTTGAATATTTATTGAATAGTGAATGATTCTTTCAACCAAAAAGCGCTTGTATTTCAGCCTTCAAACACGGTAGTTCTGTAGGAAGCCGAAACCGCGCATCGTGCTCTGGCAACATTTTGCCAAAACGACTTTGTTCACCTTTTTCGGCGGCTGCGGTTGCAGGTCATGTGTCAAGTGAATAGGCTGCTTCTCAGACAAAACTTTAGCTCGAATTCCTGTCACTGCATGCATTAACACAAGTGGTATGCCTGGATGTTGTTGTGCGCACAACTGCAATTGAAATTATGCGGGAGGACCCACCGTTCACGTGTACAGCATCACGGCCAATGCCGCGGGAAGAGCAGAATGGACGCGCGCCGTGACGCGTAAGGATTTCGCGCCAACGAAATACACAGTGGTAAGGAAGTCTGCCTTTTCTTTCCATTCACTTTGCTCTCGTAGTTACTTTCGCTGTCGCGTAAATGCAAGGACTGCTCGGTATTTCTACCGTAATTGATATGTAACATTTTTGTACAATTTCAGCTTTCCGAAAAGCACTTTCACACGAGCGACTTCGTCACATCAATGAGCTACACGTATTCAGCCACTGCAAGGGAAGTTGAAGTTCCACTCAAGCTCAGGCGTCTGAAGCAGGGAATTACACCAAGCATTTTTTGTGGCTGCCCCACGTACCTTTGTCGAGACAAAACAGTGGACCGCGAAGCCCCAGAAGAAAAACGTGCTCGTCTGGAGGCGAAAGCCTTGCAAGAGGCAGTGCAACATTCACTCATTGCTCAGCATGAAGAAGAGAAGAACAACTCCATCTCCTCTTTCGAGGACCTCTTGGGTCACACGGACACGTTTTTTGTGGGAGAGTTTTGGAGCAAAGTGGTCTTGAAAGACAAAGTGCATTTTTTGTACCTGACACCTCAAGATGCACCGGTAGTGCACATTGCAGTGGTAGTAAATGCAGACCTCTCTCTGAAAGTGTACTTTGGGGAGACACGGATTGAAAAGGTAGGCACCGTCGTGTTTCCTGTTTCCATTTCGGACGTCAGACAACTAGCCGATACACTTGACCGCCTAGAGGAAATTGTAAAAGGGTCACAAAATTATCAGGGAAAATGTGAGCTGCTTTTGCTCCGTATATCGGCTCTGTTAGAAGAGTTGTCCGCATCACAGTTTCCATCTGACTGGCAGGCAGAGCTGTTAAAGTTTCTCAGGCACCACGTTGAGCTAGTTTTGAGTAATGCAATACGGTATTCCGCCGAATTGCGTGTGTTCGCCAGTATTATGCTCACGATATCGCCACACGCCTAGACGTTGATGCGAAGCACGTCAAAGTTGAAGCTTCCTCATCCAAACACTATTAGGCGTGTTTGTGCTGCATACAGCATTAGCCCTTTATTGGATCAACAAGATAAATTGTACTTGTCGTATGCACAAAGTGGCATATTCAACAAGATAAATTGTACTTGTCGTATGCACAAAGTGGCATTAGCACTGCAGGAACATGAGAAGACTGTGACGCTTATGATAGACGAAATTCATTTGCAGTCGTACTTCGAATATAAATGTGGCTTCGTCACTGGGGCAGCCACAAACTGCAATACTGCCGCTATGAAAGCATACGTCTTCATGATGCAGAGATTTTTTCCTCCGAAAAAGGACATTGCGCATATTCTAACTGTTGCGAAACTCGACAAAAAGACTAGCATTTCTTTCTGATACGCCTGAAAAAAGAGCTAGGAGATGCTGGTCTTCGGATGATCGCAGTCTTTCTGACAATAATTCTATAAACCGGAAAGCAATGTCTTTTTTTTCTGATTCCCCCAAATGTAATATTGTCTATGCACGCCCATCTGATCCTTCAAGACCTTTGTTCTTTTTCTTGGACGGTGTTCACATTTTGAAGTGCATACGTAACAACTGGCTTAATGAACGCAATCCGGGGACCTGGTTCTTTTTTCCCGACATAACAGAGCTTTCCACTAATGGTCAGGTATTAACGGCATCATTTGGTACTTTGAGGAAGGTACATGAACAGGAAAGCGATACGCTCTTGCGGGTGGCCCCGACATTATCTTTATAAGCAATAAATCCATCCAACTTGGAGTGCCAGAATTTCAACCTTGTCCTGAAGATTTTCAACGTTTCAACTATTGCAGCAATGACTAGTTCCACATTAGCTCAGCTACAACATGCCTAAGGAACGGCTGAATTTGTCCGAATGGTGGAACATCGTATACATGGTGGAACATCGTGACATGGTGGAACATCGTATACGTCAAAACGCCTCACAAAGGAAAGCGCCTACGTTACAGCTTTCAAGAGCCTGTCAGAAGTCTGTCTTCCCCTCAGATCGATTTCCTCAACAGTGAATTGACTGGCTAGACTTCTGTGAAAGACTAAAGCATGATGCAGGTCACCTGACTCGTGAAACACAGAGCGCATTGCGCCACACTTCCCATGCACTTGTAGAAGCAACACGCTACTGCATTGAAGAGCTCGGCTTCTCGTACGTGTTGCTGGGAAAGTTCCAAACTGATTGTCTAGATGACAGATTTGGAAAATGTCGTCAATTGTCGGGAGCACAGTATCGCGTATCCATACGCCATATCTACGAATCTGAGCACAAGCTCAGACTGCAGAAAGTGCTTGAGCTCCCCGAACTCCCTCAGCTAGATGTACTCACTCTGTGTGGTTCTGGTAATCCCCCAAAAGATTTAATGCATTGTGATGTTGCTGTGAGAGAGCAAGTTGTTGCAAAAAAGAAGCCCCTGCTTCCTGCCATTACCTATGTGGCTAGATAGTGCTCACATGCAGCTACAAAGTCGTCGCCCGCGTCGACGCATTATGCAAACATCCCCCTCGCGAGGGGCACGATCAAATGCAGAGAATTTCCGCGGGGTGCGCGCCTGCAAGTCGTATGGATTACGTACTGGTTGTTGTTGTTGTTGTAATTGTTGTCTTCCAGCGTAGACATTGTCGGTGAAGTCGCAGGTGAAACGTGAAACGTGCCGTGAACCCCCTGCCGCGGCTATGACGCAACGTGGAGCGGCTATCACGCAACACAATCCAAGACAATCCACTTTAATCCAATCCTAATCCAATCAAATCCAAATCCAATCCAATCCAATCGGATCCAATCCAATGCCCCTCGAGAGAGTGTTATAGCGCCGAAATCGCGCCACCACACGAAGGCGTGATGTTGACGTCACGATCACGCCACAGATGTTAGCGACCGGAGAGCGCACGAACCACTTTAAGCGCGAACCGACCGCGGCGAGAGAGCGCGATGCGAGCGCCCCCACCTGTTCTTTCGCGCGAACCGAACGCGGCGAGAGAGGGAGTTGCGAGCGCAGAGAAGGCGAGGAGGACGCGGGGGAGAGGGCGCACCTGTGGCCGACGGTTGAATGAGTCAAGGATATAACGCGCGTTCGTAACCTTCGACTCTGTGTAGGCTTTGTGGCGCAGTAGTTAAAGCGACGTGCACCTTGCGTTCCGCCCGCAGAGTCGTGGGATCGAAACCTGGCGCCGGTAAGTATTATTTCTTTATATAGTGTAGGGGGAGCGATGCGGACTACGAGCGATGCGGACTACGGACGCCAACGCGGGTGACATCGTGAGTTACTGAAATGCTCTGCATTTAAAAAAGCTTGCATGTGCATCTTGCAAGGAGAACCTGGTACTCGAAAACCGTAATTTTGATGAGGAAGATTTTGCACTCATTGCCACTGCCACTAGAGGTGGCCTTATGTTTCCCCAGCCTATGGTTGTGCATGCAGTTTTGACAATGGACATAGTGCTTGAGCAACTTGTCAATGAAACCAATACCACTACGTTTTATGACTGTCCGATGCAAAACCAGCGTCTTGTTGCCTTGACATCGTCCCTTATTGACAGCAACGAAGACTTAGACACGTGTGACCATGGACATTCACCACAGCTCGTCAGGAAATACCTTTTTAGTGCAGCTGGTAATGTGTTATTGATCAATCTGTGCAAACAGAAAAATGACAAGCTTAAGGCCAGTAAGCCATAAAAAAAACGAAAGCTGAAAACACTGCTATGCTAAGCTTGTTTAGCTGTAGTTGACAATTTGTTTGCATTTGGTAATATATGACACCGTAATTTGTTTACATGTTGAATGATTTGCTTGTTCATATTGGTATGCCATGCTCATTTTTAAATGTTGGGCTTGTTGATTGCTTACAGTAATTTTTTTGTATGAAAAATATCTTTGTATATATTTGTATGTCAAGTGAATTTTAAAATAAAACAAATGACACTATACTCGTGTGATTAAAACTTTGTCTTCCATTTGTCGTGATTATATTTGGGTTAGATTCAAATATACTACAGGTAGCAGTATTAGTCAACTTCAAAATACTTTCCTGCATCCAGTCTCGAAGTAATATCAGCAGTAAGTGCATTTGCTAACTGGACCATCGGTAACGATTGTTGGGAAAGACAAGTCCTGAAAACATAACAAAAAAATGTTAGTGTTGTTTACATAGACGTCTGATAAAAAGGGTAGTGGTTGGTAGGAGGTAAGCGAAAGCTCTGTGGAAGCACTTTTTACGTATCAGAGAGGAAACAAAATGATTTGGCTTGCCCATGTTTACAACTTATAGCTTAATAACATTTATAAACATAAATTCCAATTTACGGGCTGTTTGCACACGAAGGAACAGATAGGTAAATCGAGGCAAGCGAGGTTGCGCAGTGAAGCCGACTACCAGGGCGATCTCACGTCTGTGACGTCACTTCAGCATGGGGAGGCGTTGAGTTAATTAGTTGGTGTTCGCACGGGCCGTGCACGCGACGTCGCCTTAGCAACGGGGACGGATAAGATACGCCACAATGCCTCTTGTAGGCGCACACACAGTTGTCGCTAAGCATGCCACGAATGGGAGTGCAACTTCTAGGTTGCACTCCCAGTCGTGAATTGGCAGTCAAGAAGACCTCGGAAAGCAAAGGGGAGGATGTCGTAGCTCAAGATAAAGAATTAGTAGCTCAAGATAAAGACCTCCAGACCGGTATTCTGGAGGTCGTGGGTTCGGATCCCACCTGGCGGGCATTTTTTCTCCACTTTCTTATTTTTCAAAATTCTTTATCTTGAGCTACTACATCCTCCCCTTTGCTTTCCGAGGTCTTCTTGACTGCCAATTCTTATTTCTGTCTTATTTTAAACTTGCCCCTCATTTCCTATTCTGATTCGCTACATGCATAGTGAGGGCCTCTGTTCTGGCAGTCTTGGTGCCATAGGGAGCTTAAGAGGGTTCAACACTGGTCGACCACTCTCGACATGTCGTAGACGCTCGAGTCACGGCCCGGGGGTTAAAAAGAAGGTCACCTTCAGCCCGACTAGTCCGAGTAACGCTGGCTACCACCCTCAAGCGCAGCAAACAAAAACACCTCAACATAAATACCCCAGAAAGTGGAAGCTAAAGTAGCCCCGCCGGTAGCGTAGTGGTTATCGCACCAGACCGGTATTCTGGAGGTCGTGGGTTCGGATCCCACCTGGCGGGCATTTTTTCTCCACTTTCTTATTTTTCAAAATTCTTTATCTTGAGCTACTACATCCTCCCCTTTGCTTTCCGAGGTCTTCTTGACTGCCAATTCTTATTTCTGTCTTATTTTAAACGAGCCCCTCATTTCCTTTTCTGATTCGCTACATGCATAGCGAGGGCCTCTGTTCTGGCAGCCTTGGTGCCATAGGGAGCTTAAGAGGGTTCAACGCTGGTCGACCACTCTCGACATGTCGTAGACGCTCGAGTCACGACCCGGGGGTTAAAAAGAAGGTCCCCTTCACCCCGGCAAGTCCGAGGGGCGCTGGCTACCACCCCCAAGCACAGCAAACAAAAACACCTGAACATAAATAACCCAGAAAGTGGAGGCTAAAGTAGCCCCGCCGGTAGCGTAGTGGTTATCGCACCAGACCCCACGTGGCGGGCATTTTTTCTCCACTTTCTTATTTTTCAAAATTCTTTATCTTGGGCTACTACATCCTCCCCTTTGCTTTCCGAGGTCTTCTTGAATGCCAATTTTTATTTCTGTCTGATATATATATATATATATATATATATATATATATATATATATAGATATATAGAAAATAAGAGTTGGCAGTCATGAAAACATTGGAAAGCAAAGGGGGGATGTGGTCGGTCATTAAAACAGATAAACAATTTGGAAAGAAAGGGTATTCTGGACGTCGTGGGTTCGGATCCCAATCGCGGGCATTTTTTCTCCACTTTCTCTCTTTCTTTCTTTCCAAAATCTTTATGTGTTTCAATGACCTACGACATCATCCCCTTTGCTTTCGGAGGTTTTCTTGACTGCCCACTCTTATTTTCTGTGTTATTTTCAACCAGCCCCTCATTTCCTATTCTGATTCGCTACACACACACACACACACACACACACACACACACACACACACACACACACACACACACACACACACACACACACACACACACACACACACACACATATATATATATATAAGGTAAACGATTAGGCTAGTGAAGGTTAAATAGTAAAAAGGGGCGCAATAAAAAACATAACAAGTTTACTTCGAAAACATAACTTTACATCGACGTTTCGGACGGGGACCGTCCTTTATCAAGCGTAATATTTTACAGAATGGAAGCGGTTTATATACAGTTCAAGCACTTGGGGTTCCGGGGCGGTGACATACGTTTAAGATTGGAAGCGAGGAGGAAGAGAGAAAAGCGCATTGAAACATCAGAGAAAGAGCCAGCAATAAAGAAGCACAAACTTGAAAAGCATAAATATGTGAGAGAGGGGGATGGAAAGGCAGAGGTGGGGACGGGCAAACTAAAAAGAACCGAGAGGACACGACAAACAGAAGCTTAGGAGCGATGGGAGACACGTAATTGCGTGGTCGACAGGGATGACCCACAGGGGCGGCGAGTTGTACCTGGCCGCGGCCATCGCAGGCGAACAATATGCAAGGGTTGTTGTACGCGCGCCGCTTCCAAGACTCCCGTGCCAGAAGCGCGTGTTTTTCGTCGGCCCTCAAAGACGCACCGCCATCTACTTGCCCCCACCCTTCCTGCTCAGTTCGCGGAAGCCGTAATGTGTCGCCGTGTCGGAGAAAACCGGGAAGAAACGGGCCGCCCCAGTCGCGCCGGCGTGAAGATGAGCAATCGAAAGTCCGAATGAGAGTGATTGAGGAGACATGAATCACGTTGCCTGCAGAGACAGCGAGAATAGTAAGTCAACGTGAGCGATAGGGGGCACATAATTGCGTGGTTGACAGGGGTGACGAGTTGTAAGCGCCCGCGGTCAGCGCCCGTGAACAATATGCGAGGGGTGTCCTACGTACGCGTGCCCTGAAGACTCCCGAGCGAGGGGCGCGGGGTTTCGTCGGCTCCCGAAGATGATCCCCTATTCAGTTCCCTCCACCTCCTCCTCCCAGTCAGTGTCGGCGCCAAAGTCGTAAAGTGCCCACGTGTTCGAGAAACCTGGGAAGAAAGGAGGCGCCCCCCGTCGCGATGGCGATAAGAGGGCTAAGCTGTCGAGTGATAGTAATTATGTCTGAGTGGAGAGACAGTGAAAGTAGTAAGCCAACGGGGGAGAAAAAGAGAGGGATACCGGCGCCACAAATCAAAACAGAAACAGGGCGAAGGTCAAAGGCGATAGCCGCGCACATGCGCACACAAGTAACAAACACGCACAAACGACCAAGTGGCCATGGAAAGAAGGAAAGACGCCAATGGCTTGACCGATTGACCCAAACAACGAAATCAACCGAGTGGCCGATAAAGCAAGCAAAATAAACAGTGACAAGACAGTTTCTTTTGATACGCGGGTACACTGGGTGAGACAAAACATTATCAATGGTGTCAAGAAGAATGACGTATAGAAACAATTCTCTAGAAATTAGGTATAGAAACAATCTTGTATAGAAACAAGAAGAATGACGTGTAGAGACATTCTTACACCATGCTGTGCTTATAGATACACACGCGTACACGGTCAACTCCTAAATAACACAATGTTTATACATAATTACAATGAGCCGATTTTTCACATCACCACAACATACCGATCAAGAAAAAAAAAAAGCAGCAGAGGTGTGCGTTACGGGGACAAAAACGAAAAACTCCCCTCTTGTTCATTTATTCCACCTGCAACTGTGTTGAATTTGTGGATTAGAAATGATTCAAACATCTCTCTTTCGTGGTGTGTTCTAAACTTCGATTTTAGCACGGTCACCGTGAATTTGTCAAAAGAGTGACCAAGGCAAGCAACGTGTTTTGAGACAGGGAGGTGAGGCAGCGTTTTGGTGTGTGATCTGTGGTTATTAATTCGTACTCGCAGTGGTGTTTCCGTCTGACCGATGTACTGTGCGCTGCATACAGTGCACTGAAGAAGGTACACAACATTAGCACTATCACAATCGAAGGTTCCGCGTATTTGAGAGGAGAAGCTAGTGGCAGTGCTTTCAGCAACAAGAGTTTTTGGCATCATGGGGCAAAGCTTACAGCGGGGTTTGTTGCATGGTCCAGAGCCTTGAAATTGGGAAGTTTCAGTTTTTGAAGAAGTTATGATATCTTTCAGGTTTTTTGCTCACCTATATACGACGCGGGGCGGTTCAGGCAGGACACGTCGCATTCGATCACTTTCCAGAAGGATGTTGTGATGTTTTCGCAAAATTGTTTTTACGTTCGGAGCGGAGGCCGAGTATGTTAGAACCAAGTTGGTTCGAGGTTTGTCAGTTTGGACGTTGCTGCTGCTGTTTATTAGTTGAAGTCTGTCCAGTGTTTTCGATTTTTCAATGGCATCATTTATTACGGGAAGAGGGTATTGTTGGCGGGTTAAATCTTTGCGTAGTTGGTCACAGTTGGCGGCAAAGTCTTGAGGGTTGGAACATATTCTTTTGAATCGGATGGACTGGCTGTAACAGTATATATATATATATATATATATATATATATATATATATATATATATATACTGTTCCGGGTGTTTCATTTTATATATGCGAAAAAATTACTGTGTGGTCTGATTGCGTTCTGCTGATGGTAAGTGAATCTATCCCGTCGAATGCAGCGTTCAATATATCGCACCCTTCTCAAGCTGTCCCTCATGCATCAAAAGGCCAGTCGAATTCACGGGAATTTCGAATGAAATGATGTGATCTTGTTGAGTGCGGCAGATGCGCGGTACACGCCAGTAAAAAAAACTTTTACGGCACTTCGAATAGTGCAGTGTTTTGACGTATAAGTCAGATTATATTTGTAGTAGCATGTCAGAGTTGCCTCAGAGCAATTTTATCAAGTTTGACTGCCACGTGCACCGGTCGCAGGTGTGTCACGAGGTTCTTATTCGTTTTCGAGTCTACGTTTTCCGGCCTACTTCTGCCGAGTTCTGGTCGAAGTGTTGGTTCTCATGGCGCATGTCGTCGTGTTTCTTCCAGTGTATTTGTCCGCATTTGACTCAATTAGCTTGATTTCATTTCATTTTCAGTTACTTTATTTTCCAGAACAACCGCTGAACAGTCTCCTCGGCTCTAAGCTCCGAGCTACAGCTTGGACATATTTGTCGTCCAAATCAGCTCTTTGTGAGCTGCAAGTTCGGAATTCCGGGCTTTTATCTCTGTTACTTAATTCTAATCCATGCAGCTTTTGTTCCTTGGTATCACACGCCTTCATTTTTGGTTTAAAAACAGCGCGGAAGACGGGACTGAGCAAGTAATAGACGACATAAGGGCTGACGAACAAGTGTGCGGTTTTATTTCGCGAGAAAATATATACATGAAAAACTAGGCGAAGAGAAAGAAAGAGACATAAAAATACGAAATAAAATTTTGACAGAAAGAAAGGCGAGAAGTAACACGACAAAAACAAGACAAAAAAGAAGTGCATCGAACATTGCACACAAAACATAAGATCGATGCACGTGCATTGAATAAATGGTAGCAACGCTGATATGAGACGGGGCCAAAGGCGTCGCTTCCTTGTCCGGTCTTTTTGCGCAGTTTTGAATTTCAGTATGCACGAACTAGCCCAAATCACCATTATAACGCGGAATATACATGTTTGTGGGTGATGTGTACGGCACACAGGGAGCAGTAATATGTTGTGAGGTTATGATTCGTGCAAACTTGGCGGAGAAGGGTTGCTTCTTCTACTGTGATAGAAAAAGAGCCTCTCTGCCCCATCCGAACCCGCCATTGTTTTTCTTGGCAGGGCAATGTTTCTCCCGGCCATTGAGAAAAACAACCCAACAAGCATTCGTAACCAAATGGACGAGGAAGCTTCCGCTTAATTGCATCCATTTTGCCTCAAATGTAGCAGGAGTTCCCTTTGCGCCAAATGATGGGAACATATATGACAAGTGCAGCGGTTCCACGCGTTTCGAATGGTTCTGCTTATATAACCTTCTTGTTCAAATACTCTCTTAACTCGTGGCCGGAACCATGAATTGAGGGACAAGCGGGTATCTTTTCAAAGCCCGAGTTTGTGTACGTGAAGCTGCAACTACGGGGGCTAGACACTGTGACATCGGCCGACCTACGACGACAAGCCCAAGCCCCACAGCGCTCTGCACTTCAAAAGGCTGACGATTACGATGCTTTCTAATGCAAACGAGGAGGGAAGCGTGAATGACAGTCGTCTCACCAGCAGGGCACAGCACCTCCGTTTCAGGAAAGGATCACATAATCTACGAATTCAGGACGGCGCGTGGTATATTTTGGTGTTCTGTCGTAGTGCGTTACCGCCTGGCAGCATGTCTCGCGCCACATTGGTGTACCGCCCTCCTCTTCCCACCTTTACTGCACTGTTCTCTTCTACTTTTCTGTTCGCGCTACGTCGTCTATCTTGGGCGTCGTCTTCGTTTCATCAGTGTAATATATATTTCCTTTAAATTTCGTCACGGCAGAAGTTAGGCTAAATGACGCACGCCGCAGGGTACATTGTGCCGTCTGTGTTGACTCCACGACGTACACGGAACTCGAAAGAGGCGGCCTCCGTTGTTCAGCTGTCCATCGACGGCTTTGATGTAGTCGCCCTCATAGACACGGGAGCCGACTACGCTGTCATGAGTGGGCCATCTGCGTCTAAGCTGAAGAAAGGTATGACTGGATAGGACGGTCCGCGCATACGCAAAGCAGGAGGCCACCACGTGACGCCAAGTGGAACGTGCACATCGAGCGTCACCATAGATGGCACAACGTAGCCTGCGACGTTCGTCATTTTGCCTAACTGCTCCCGGGACGTGATTCTCGGAATGAACTTTTTGACGGACAACGGTGCAATAATTGATATACAGGCCAAGTCTATAACATTTTCCTCCGATCAAAGCATGACGCCTGAACCGAACCCCGAAAACCATGCTGCTGTAAGGCTCGTCGACGGTGATGTCACCCTGCCACCACGCCCAAAGTTGAAGATCTGCGTTTACTGTGAAGACGCGGTTTCTGATGTCGACGCTATCGTAAAGAGTAACCAAAGGTTGCTTTCGGCCGCAGTGTCTCTGTCGCAAGAGGCATTGCGCGCTTTAAGCAACGCCAATCCCACGTTTTTTCACCAATATCACCGACGAGTACCAGCACTTAAACAAGGGCACTGCAAAGGCGTAACTCGAAGAAACGCAACAAGCAAGTGACGTGTTCGCGGTTGCCGTAGTTTAACTCAATCACGAAGATATCTTCAAGCTTTTGAATTCCTTCGTAGTGAATCTGGCGTTACCGCAAGCAGAATGAAACAAATTATTCACTTTGCTGCGTCGTTAGAGGGAGTGTTTTTCGTCGAACGCAAAACTACGTCATACACATCTAGCGAAGCACCGAAATGTAACCGAACAGAGAGCCCGACCTACCCGACAGCCACCGTACCGCGTCTCTTCACACGAGCGGGAATCCATTCGGGCTAAAGTAAACGACATGCTCAGCGACGACATTATACAGCCATCGAAAAGCCCTTGGGCTCCGCTGGTCGTACTGGTGAAGAAAAAAGACGGCACATTAAGGTTTTGCGTTGACTACCAGCGGCTGAACAATATCACCAAAAAGGACGTGTACCCCTGCCACGAATCGAAGACGCCCTCGACCCCCTCTGCCATGCGAAATACTTCCCATAGATGGATCTGAAGACCGGCTACTGGCAAATTGAGGTGGACGAGAGAGACCGAGTGAAGACCGCATTTACAACCCCGGATGGCCTATACAATGTCAAGGTGATGCCGTTTTGGGCTGTGCATGGCGCCAGCAACGTTTCAGAGTCATGGACACTGTGCTCGCTGGCCTGAAGTGGAACACCTGCCTCGTATACCTCTACGACGTTGTGGTATTCGCCGGGACTTTCGACGAACACCTTGCAAGGTTGGACACTGTACTCGAGCCCATTCGTAGGTCGGGGTTAGTGCTGAAGCCTGCCGTTTCGCGTACGAAGAGCTCGTCTTTGGGCCACGTCGTCAACGCCGCGGGAGTCCTGCCTGAACCGGAAAAAACAATAAACAAACCTATACATGGTTCGCGGCAATATTTTGGAGCCGGGTAACAGGCGCAGGAACAAAGTGCGCTAACCACTGAGATAACCGATCCCGCTGTAGCATTGGGACAAGTAGTTCCACACGTGCATCATGACAAATGCATGTGACAGCACTTCGCGGGGGAAAGAGAGATAGAAAATTCAGAGCCCTTCCCCCCCGTGAAGAGGGATGGCCAGCAAAGCTGCGGTGCCGAGCCTCAACGTGAGCTTTGACTGGGTCGTAGTCCAAGGGCTGCGCGAAGCAAAACAAGTTTGTTTGATATTTGCGATTGAGCATTGTTCTTGGTTATTAACTGAGAGTCCGGTCCTGTCCAGTGACTCCTCCTCGCGCATGCTCAGCAGACCTATTCACGAGCCACGTGAAACGACTGTCAAGAGGCTCCGACGCAGCGTGAGCCTCGGCTATTGCGCAATTGAGGCGCATACCTGGGCACGCGCCGGCGCCAGTGCGTCTGCCGCGGCTATGACACAACACAATTCAACACAGTCTACTTTATTCCAATCGAAACCAAGCCAAGCCAATCAAACCAATCCAATTGAATCCAATCCAATGCCCCTCGCGCTTGCGCAGAACGGCCCTTCACGGCACACGCGAAAATGCTCCACCTCGGCCAGTGTAGCTTATGCTACAAAACACACAGGAATCGTGGGTGGAAATTTATTATAGCGCGGGTATGGTAATCACGGCGCATGCTCTATGAAGGCCATATGACCTTTTTAATTTTTTATAAGTTTTTCAATGCCCCGGAGGTTTAATGCCCCGGGGGGCGCAGTAGTTTAACGATTCCGGGGATTTCAGTGGGCTCCGCAACTTGGCGGTACGCTCGCAAGCGATTCCTGTCTACATCGCTCTGAGACCGGAGACGATCTGCTAAATCATAGCCATTTACATCTTCGCTGTAAAAACAAATATTTCTCAAAATTGGATAAGGTCAAATGAGGCTTTAAAAACGGGCAAGGCGGCCATTCTGTTTATGGAGGCCTCGTGGTGTGGCCGCTGACCAGTGCTGCAGTGTTGCCTGGTACATAAGATGGCCGTTGCGCAGCAGCCACTCTTACTGCTCGCAGTTTGGATGTAGGGGCCACTGTATACCTAGTTGATTGTTGCAATTGCTGGGTTGCAGTATTTGCGGTTAGGGATGAGGTGTTCGGAGATATGTGGTGCAGATGTTGGTGGTTGTAAAAAGTGTTGGTATGTTGGTGGCGCGCGATCCGTGCGTCCGCAATGAGAGGGGAAAGGTTGCTGATAGTATATTGATGTAGGGTGTATAGGGTGGAGGGTCGGGGGGACTGCATGTGGTGGGTGCTCAGTCTTTTCGGAAATTCCTGAAGGTTAAGGCGCTGGCAGTGCAACTTACGATCTGATTTCCGGGAAGAGACGAGCACCCTGAGATGCATACAATGCGAGTGTACACATTTGTGGGGAATTGTGGGGACCCTCCGTGATATTGTGGCCACTCGGCCTGTCGGAGAAACTGGCGTCAGAACACGAAGAATAGAAACAGTTAAAAGAGGTGCAAACACCATGCATTATTAAAAGAGTATTCTATATTCACTGATTTTTTTTTTCGTATTGCTCACAGCGACTTGCATAGCTGATATATTTTGGTCGATTCTCCGCTGTATACGGTACATCTAACTTGTTTTGGAACAATAATGGTGATCGTGGATGAATGGGTTTGTTTTTGCTTCTCATCTTCTGTGTGCCCGGTCGCAGATTTTTCAAAAACTGGAAAAGTCAACACCAAGCTGAAATGTGCATGCAAAAAATTTTGTTCCCCTCGACTCAGTGAAGAAGGATGGCCAGTAAAGCGGCGGTGTCGAGCCTGAGCATGAGCTTTAACTGGGTCGTAGTCTAGGGGGTGCACGAAGCAAAACACGTTTCTTTGTTATTTGTGATTGAGCATTGTTCCTGGTTATTAACTGAAAGTCCAGTCCTGTCCAGTCACTGCACCTCGCGTAGGCTCAGCACGCCTGTTTACGAGCCACGTGAAACGGCTATCAAGCGGCTCCGACGCAGCGCCAGACTTGGCTACTGCGCAATTGAGGCGCACACCTGAGCACGCCGCCGCCAGTGCGTCTGCCGCGGCTATGACGCAACACAATCCAAAACGATGCACTTTAATCCAATCCAATCCAATCATATCCAATCCAAGCCAAGCCAAGCCAAGCCAATCCAATCCAATCAAATCCGATCCTATGCCCCTCGCCCTTGCGCAGAACGGCCCTTCACGGTACACGCAAAACTGCGGAACCTCGGCCAGTGTAGCTTACGCTACAAAACACACAGAAATCGTGGGTAGAAATTTATTATAGCGCGGGTATGGTAGTCATGGCGCATGCTCCACGAAGGCTGTATTTTAATTTTGTATGATTTTCTCTATGTGGAATGGGGAAGAGGGTGGTGCGCAAATTTACGATTCCGGGGATTTGAGTGGGCTCCGCAGCGTGGCGCTACGCTCCCTAGCGATTCCTCACTAAATCGCTCTTGGACCGGAGACGATCAGCTGGATCCTAGTCATTTACAGCTTTGCTCATTTACAGTACAATTATATGGGTATATATACACAAGGAAGGAGAGTTATCAAAGAGACAGAGACATTTTCTGAGCAACAAGAGCACGAAGATTGTCTACAGTAAACGACAAATACAAGCACAATCGTGATGATTCTCTTCACTCCGACACACAAGAACAGAGGGAGAAATGCATCTGCGACCGCGCAATAGAACATGTGCATTCAAGATGAAAAATTTTTCAAAGAGCGTGTAAAACGAACCATGTCGTTGCAAAAAAATGTCAATGGCAGATAAAAAAAGACAGTTAAAGGCATGTTGGCATCGGCTATCTGGTTCCAAGCTCAGAATTTTGTCAACATGAAAGCAGCCGTGCGGCCGCAGTGGCCTGCTTGGCACTGGCAGGAGAACAGAGCTCACAAGGCAAGGGCAGTCAAACATAGAATGATTGCACTTGAAAAGAAAAATCAGGTCACGCCTGGAACGCCTGATACATAGCTCATCAAGGTTCAGGAGCTTGAGAAACTCAACCTGCAGATAGTTGCTCACTGGTGAGTATCGATAAAATACGGTTCTGGTGAAGCGCTTCTGAATCCTTTCTAGTCGAAGAGACGACGAAGGACTTAAACAATTCCAGATTGCGCTTGAAAAGTGTAGCTTCGGCAAAATTAGGGCGCGGTAAAGGGATGCGAAGCATGATGGGTTCGTGAATTCACTGGTGGCTCGGGAAATCAAGCCAAGTGTTCAGAGACAGGAGTTCGTCAGGTGGTTCACGTGCGAGTTGAAGAGTAGTTTTGCGTCCATCAAAACACCCAAATCGCGCGCTACAGGGGCGCGTTTTATGGCAAAACCGAGCGAAGAGTACGAGAAAGTGAGCGGGGCCGTTTTACGAGTGTAAGATTTCACAATAGTTTTGGAGAGATTAAGCTTTAAATAGTTGCTGTCGCACCATGCCGAAACTGCATTGATGTCATGTCGCATCAGGACGCGATCATCGGGTGAGAAAACCGCACGATACAGCTTCATATCATCGGCATACTGAGAGAGCGAACAGTGTCTAATGACAGAGTGGACGTCATTAGCAAAAATGTTTAAGAGGAGAGGCCCCAGTGTAGACCCTTGAGGTACCCCTGATATCATGGCGAAAGGCCGGGAGGTGACGCCTTCATAACAGACGCAATTGGACATGCCTTTTAAGTAACTGCCGAACCACTGACAGAACTCACTGGATAAGCCGTATGCGGACAATTTGCGAAGCAGTAGCTCGTGATTAACAGCATCGAAGGCCTTGCTGCAGTCGAAATATGCGGTATCTATCTTTTGACGAGAGAGCACATGGGGCCGATGTCGTTTAGGAAACATGCGAGATTTCATTCTACTGACCTACTGGGTATAAAGCCGTGTTGGTTGGGATGAATTAATGAACCCATTAATGCTAGAAGGTAACCATGCATGACTTTTTCGAAGACTTTAGAAAAGGAAGGCAACAGAGAGATAGGCCTGTAGTTTCCGTGGACAGTGGCTCTGCCAGAGTTGTGCAAAGGGAAGATAGCGCCTAATTTCCAGTCTGAAGGAAAATGTTGCTCTAGAAGTGACATGCGTATGATGTGGCAGAGCAGAGGTGCAAAGACGACGCAACAGCCTTTCGCAATGAAGCATGGAATGCTGTCGCTGCCCGCCGACTTTTTTTAGGGGAGTTTGCGGATAGCGCGCACGACATCACTCTCAGTAATGTTCGGGATTTGCAATAGTGGCCCATGAGACTGGAAGCGCAGTTCGTTACCGCTGTCAGACGACGTCGAGTAGGTAAAAGAAAAATGACGTGCAAGGAGTTCGCATACGCCTTCCGGGTCAGACACAAACTTGTCGCCATCCTGAATGGTTATGCCATCGTGTGCATGACGTGTACTGAACTTAATATACCACCAGAACTCACGAGGGGAGTGGGTTAGAGAAGTTTCGGTGTAGTCACTAAACTTCTTTTTGTCCTGGGCAACTAACTTCTTCGCTAAGGACCGCCATTCCTTGAAGTTTGCCAGAGAAGACGGGTCATTGTGAGCCCTAAAGAAGCGGTGGAAATGACGTTTTTTTCGAAGCGCGTCACGCAGCTCGTGACTGAACCAGAAGGGAAACTTACTGGAGCGATTTCGCTGCTTTGGGATGTGTTGGTCCATAGCGTTTCGCACAATTTTGGTTAGCTCACGGACGACTGCTTCAACACATTGCGCGTTGTACACAGAGGACCAATCAGCATTGTCAAGAGATTGGTAAAGAGACGTGTAATCGCCTCGAGCAAAGTCGTGCCTCGGAATGGTCCCACTCCGGTCGCGTGCCACGGATACAATGACCCCTGGGTTACACGGTTCACCATTTTCAATATTTTTCCTTAATATTTCTTTTTCAGTTTTTTAACAATACGTTTGATCAATTGTCTACATTTACGCTTTTATAATATTTACAGGTTGAACTTCCGCGATATCTGCATTTTTGTCTAAATGCCGGGCTGTACACTATACTGGCGGGGGTAGGTTCGGGGGGGGAGGGGATGGCGGCGGAGGGGTACTCGGCAAAGAATGCTACGCATTAAAAAAGCAAAGGCATATCCATGATCGCCTCGCGCTTACGAGATTCGTGTGCACAGTTCGCTTTGACACAAGGCGTTTTTTCAGGATGCACAGCAAGAATGCAGGGAGCCGGAACCCTAAACAGCTACGACGTAAATTAACGGAGCAGTGAGCGCACGTCCCCTCGCCCAATCGTGCTTGTTTGTTCCCAGTGACCCAGCACACCATCGAGTCTAGACCGCCTCTGTCATAAACACAAACACGGAGCCTACATCAAGAGTTTGGTATCCAATATATACGTACAATTGCTTGCAACCAACGCTAGTCACCATGGGCAGCAGGTATAGCTGTATTAAATCTGCAACGAAAATTGTTTCCGACCTCACAGGAGCTATCGTGTCATTTCTTGCCGAATGCAAAAGCTTGAGCTCACGAATTTGCACCCGTAATATTTTTACGATGCGCGAAGTTGAAAACACGGAATGCTCTTGAAATCAGAGTCAATCTGGTCCCGAGTAAATTCCTAGCACGAGAGTGTTGTGAGGCCATTGGAGTTGTGAGTTCGTTTGGAGTTCTAATCCCATATTGATTTCTGAGTTCATTTTGAGTTTTGCGAACATTTTGAGTTTTGAGTCCATTTTGAGTTTGAGTACATTTTGAGTTTGAGTACACTTTGAGTTTTGAGTACATTTTGAGTTCTCAGTACATTTTGAGTTTTGAGTACATTTTGAGTTTTGAGACCATTTTGAGTTTGAGTACATTTTGATTTTTGAGTACATTTTGATTTTCGAGTACATTTTGAGTTTTGAGTACATTTTGAATTTTTAGTCCATTTTGTGTTTGAGTACACTTTGAGTTTGAGTACATGTTTAGTTTTGAGACCATTTTCAGTTTTGAGTCGATTTCGAGTTTGAGTACATTTTGAGGTTTGAGTTCATTTGGGTTGATACATTTTGAGTTTTGAGTACAGTTTAGTTTTGAGTCCATTTTGAGTTTGAGTACACTTTGAGTTTTGACTACATTTTGAGTTTTGAGTCCATTTTGAGTCTGAGTAAATTTTGAGTGTTGAATACATTTTGAATTCAGTAATTTTGAGTTCTGAGTATATGTTGAGTTTTGAGTCCGAGTGAGTTGTGAGTTTTGCGCTCAATGTGAGTTTGCGTTTGAGTGTGCGCAGATGTGCTGCTCAGCATTGAGTCTGAGTTTGAGTGAATGGTGATTCGAAAAAAAAATTGTGACTGAGTTTAAGTGACCGCGCCAACTTTGCTGAGGTATGCCTTATACAGTTCGAAAAGGTACTAGCGTCCTCTACCACACCGGCAGCTAGAACTGGATGGCCAGCCGTTTAAAATATTAACGGGCACTACATTTTTTGAATAGTTCTTCAGAAAGATTATTGGTTTTGGTTGTTCCCGATCAAGGTCTACAGATAAGGCAAATTGGTACAAACAACACTGCAACATTTCCCCCAACGTGCTGCAGCGCATATAGAGCTTAAGCTTGTCTACGCACTCGGGGTGCCATTACTTCAGGTCCTTTTTGCGATGTGACTTGGTAAGCACAGTTTGTTCGACAGAGTCCCCAAATATAGACATTTGAGCTGGTTCGTTAGAGCATATTTGATAAAATTGCCAAGAAGGCATAGCGTTCCTGTAACAAAGAAATTATTCCGAGAGGGCAGGGCCCTGCTGCAGTAACTGTTTCTTGTGGATTAACTTTACAATAGGCACCCCTAATGAAGCACCGAATGGCCACCAACAATGGAACCCAGCCTACGCCGCTATAGTTTCAACGTGTGTTTTCTCACAAGTGTGATGGGAGGATGCCCTGCAGAATAATTTCTGCGAGCTGCAAAGTCGCCTACAGCACCCACTTGGGCATGCGAATTTCGACGAAATAAAGTGGCACACCTGTCTTGTCTACCTCAGTGTTCGTGTTGTATTCACCCAGGGTTTCGACAAACACCATGCAAGATTTGTTGGCAGTTGAAGCAATCCGAACAGCCAAAACAAAAGAGAAACGATTCGGGAATGGCAAACTTTCAGGCGGCATAGATGTGAACAAAGAAAAAGGAGTGCTGGATAAGTAGAACAGTAAACGGTGCTTATCAGCAGGTTAAGGTGGAGTCCACCATTAGCCCATTGGATTTCATTTTTTGCGGCATGAACTTACCCTAATTTTCCTACCACCAGTGATTGAACTTTTCTTTCAAGTTCTACTCATTGAATTTAAGAGGATAAATTGTTTGAGAGATGCGGTTACTAAAAAGTAATTATTGCAACATCTGATGACACAACGGTGTTTGTTGATCGAATGTTTTGAGAGGTGTTTCTTCGTATACTTTGTTGCAAAACATTTTATTGTTTTTGTATTGTGTGTAATCGGCCGTACTTATTTTAACACACCCACTCCTGCTAGGTCGGCCAATAGCATTATGTCAATAATAAAAATTATAACAACACTATAGCTAACTGATCTGGTAAGCTACCACCCAAGTGTATAAATGTTTTTAGAATTGTAATTCTTCCATATATCTGGCGCCTTTCCCACGTTTTGAATTTGGCAATTTACCCTTTTGGATACATACCGCTCGACTGCATACTTATTTGTATAAGTCGCTTAGTAGCCACAGAGCACTATTACAGGTATTGCCAGCACTGCTGTAGCAAATGTTCACCTCTGCGTGACGGAAATATTTTACTTATAGTGTCCCCCAGAAATACAATACGAAATCCTCTTTGAGCCAAACTTTCCAATGTATTGTGCACCTTTCCACTCACTGATACGGCACATTTATCTCTGTGTATATTGTCACGTAGCCAAGGACGAAGCAGTTGTTTGGAAAAGAAACAACTTTATTGGAGCGAACTTGTGCTCCCCTAACAACTGAAAAGAATACAGAGGCGGCGAAGCAGTGGTCAACAAAGTGACGTACGTGCGTCGGCGAGCGTCGCAGAATCGAATGCCCCGGCGTCCGCACTGCAGGCTTTTTATCTTTTGGCGCGCGTGGTTCTCGAAACGTCGATTCGCATCGAGAACATAGTAGATCCAAGAAGGTTATTCTGGGCTGTTCACGTTAGATCGGAATGCTCTCCCTATCACAACAGATAACACATGCGGCACAGAAAGAAAGAATGGAACACGCGCTTCCCTTGGCGCAGAGATAACAAAGACCGGCGCAGCCGGCGTTAAAAGCAAAACACAAATAAACAAACCCAATGTATGGTTCGCGGTATTACCCCCCCTCTAAGAGTGCATCGACCCGATGCTAACATACGCGACAGTCCGAACAAATGAAAATAAAAGTTCGTCATCGTCCGTAGAAAGGTTTTAAGCGAACCACGTGGACGACTTCAGGCCGCGTGCGTTGTCGTGATGTGCCGGAGTCACCATCGGGGATCACTTCGTAGGTAAGTTGGCCAACACGTCGTAGAATCTGGTAGGGTCCGAAATACCGTCGCAGGAGCTTCTCACTGAGTCCGCGTCGTCGGATGGGAGTCCAAACCCACACACGATCCCCTGGTTGGTACTCGGCGTCTCGGCGTCGGAGGTTGTAGCGGCCCGCATCCACCAGCTGCTGGTCCGTTATACGAACTCGAGCGAGCTGGCGGGCCTCCTCCGCACGTTGAAGATATCCGTGGACGTCGGCGTTGAGGTCGTCGTCTTCTACGTGCGGAAGCATGGCGTCGAGCATCGTAGTCGGCCTTCTACCGTAGACAAGCTCGAACGGCGTCAGCTGCGTCGTCTCCTGGATAGCCGTGTTGTACGCAAACGTGACATACGGGAGCACTTCGTCCCAAGTCTTATGTTCAACGTCAACGTACATTGACAGCATATCTGCGATTGTCTTGTTCAGACGTTCTGTTAGTCCGTTCGTTTGGGGGTGGTACGCCTTCGTTCTTCGGTGATCCGTGTTGCTGTAGCGTAATACTCCTTGCATCAGCTCCGCAGTAAATGCCGTTCCACGGTCTGTGATTAGAACTTCCGGGGCTCCGTGTCGCAGCACCACTTGGCTTACAAAGAACTTCGCCACTTCTTGTGCAGTCCCCCTCGGAAGAGCGGCGGTCTCTGCGTAGCGCGTCATGTAGTCTGTCGCTACGACAATCCACTTGTTCTGTGATCGTGACGTAGGTAACGGGCCTAAAAGGTCCATTCCAATCTGTTGAAATGGTCTCGATGGGACGGCGATCGGTTGCAGAAGTCCGGCGGGTCTTGTCGGCGGCGTTTTTCGTCGCTGGCAGTCACGGCAGCTCCGGACGTAGTGGGTGACGTCAGAGGTAAGGCCGGGCCAGTAGTACCTCGCCTTGATTTTTCCAATAGTGCGGGCTGTGCCCAGATGTCCGGAAGACGGGTCGTCGTGGCACGCTTCCAAAATTTCGTCACGAAGGTCCGCGGGAATGACGAGAAGGTAATTCGCTCTTGATCCGGGGCTGAAATTCTTCTTCACAAGGACGGAATTTCTCAGGCTGAATGCTGGTAAGCTGCGTTTGAAGGTCCTAGGAACGGCAACGTTGCATCCCTCGAGGTACTCGATTATGACGCGTAAGTCGGGGTCGGCACGCTGCAGGGCGGCTAGGTCGCTCTCCGTCACGATCCCGAAGAACGCGCTGTCTTCATCAGAGTCTTGTGGTGGTGGGTCGACGGGGGCGCGGGACAGGCAGTCGGCGTCGGAGTGTTTCCTGCCGGATTTATAAACGACTGTAACGTCGAACTCCTGCAGGCGCAAGCTCCACCGCCCAAGACGGCCAGAGGGGTCCTTCAAATTGGCGAGCCAACACAGCTCATGGTGGTCTGTTACAACCTTGAATGGCCTTCCATACACGTATGGGCGAAATTTTGAAATCGCCCATATAATAGCCAGGCACTCTTTCTCAGAGGCAGAATAGTTTTTCTCCTCCTTCGACAGACCACGGCTGGCATAGGCGATTACCCTTTCGCAGCCGCTTTGCTTTTGGACAAGGACGGCACCCAAGCCTATATCACTGGCGTCCGTGTGCATTTCCGTTTCGGCATTTTCGTCGAAATGAGCGAGCACGGGCGGGCTTTGCAGGCGTTTTTGCAGCTCGCCGAATGCTTTTTCTTGGTCGTTTTCCCAGCTGAAAGGGGTGCTATCTTTCGTCAGGCGCGTGAGTGGCTCTGCAATTCGTGCGAAGTTTGCGACGAAGCGCCGGTAGTATGCGCACAGCCCGAGAAATCTTCGCACGCCCTTCTTGTCTTTCGGCCTTGGGAAGTTCGCAATGGCTGATGTTTTTGCCGGGTCAGGTAGGACTCCCGCGGCGTTGACGACGTGGCCCAAGAACTTGAGTTCCCCGTATGCGAAACGGCACTTTTCAGGCTTCAGCGTCAACCCCGACGTACGAATGGCCTCGAGAACAGACTCCAACCTTGCAAGGTGTTCGTCGAAAGTCCGGGCGAATACCACTACGTCGTCGAGGTATACGAGGCAGGTGTGCCATTTAAGGCCAGCTAGCACAGTGTCCATGACTCTTTGAAACGTCGCTGGTGCTGTGCACAGCCCAAACGGCATCACCTTGAACTCGTATAGGCCGTCTGGGGTTATAAATGCAGTCTTCTCTCGGTCTCTCTCGTCCACTTCAATTTGCCAGTAGCCGGTCTTCAGGTCCATCGATGAGAAGTACTTCGCGTGGCAGAGGTGGTCGAGGGCGTCGTCGATTCGGGGGAGGGGGTACACGTCCTTTTTCGTGATTTTGTTCAGTCGCCGGTAGTCAACGCAAAACCTTAATGTGCCGTCTTTTTTCTTTACGAGTACGACGGGCGCAGCCCAGGGGCTTTTCGATGGCTGTATAATGTCGTCGCTGAGCATGTCGTCGACTTGAGTCCGGATGGCTTCCCGTTCGTGTGAAGAGACGCGGTACGGTGACTGTCGTGTAGGTCGGGCTCCGTCTTCGATTATTATTCGGTGCTTCGCTAGAGGGGTCTGACGTAGTTTTGCGCTCGACGAAAAACATTCGCTATAGCGACGCAGCAAAGCCAATAATGTTTTCCGTTGTTCTTGCGGTAGCGCCGGATTCACGTCGAATGGCTGCGGGAGCTTCAAGGTTTCTACGGGTGTGCGTTCAAAGTCGGCGACCGCGATCACATCACTTGCTTCTTGCGTTTCTTCGAGGAACGCAATTGCAGCTCCCTTGTTTAAATGCTGGTACTCTTCGGTGAAATTAGTGACCAAAACGTGAGATTGGCGTTGCTTAAAGTGCGCAATGCCTCTGGCGACGGAGACACCGCGGTCGAGAAGCAACCTTCGATCACTCTCTACGATAGCGTCGATGTCAGAAGCAGCATCCTCACAGTAGACGGCGATCATCAAGCTTGTGCGGGGTGGCAGGGTGATGTGATCGTCGGCGATCCTGACAGCAGCAAGGTGATCGGGGTTCGGCTGCGGCGTCGTGGAGTGATCGGAGGAAAATGTTATCGACTTGGTCTGCAGGTCAATTATTGCGCCGTTGTCCGTCAAAAAGTCTATTCCAAGAACTACGTCGCGGGAGCAGTTAGGCAGAACGACGAACGCCGCAGGGTACGTTGTGCCGTCTATGGTGACGCGCGATGTGCACGTTCCACTTGGCGTCACGAGGTGGCCTCCTGCTGTGCGTATGTGCGGACCGTCCCATCTGGTCATAACTTTCTTCAGCTTAGACGCAAATGGTCCACTCAATACGGAGTAGTCGGCTCCCGTGTCTACGAGGGCGACTACATCAAAACCGTCGATGTACACTTTGACGTCGGATGCCGCCTTCCTCGAGTTCCGGGTGCGTCGGGGCGTCGCATCTCGGCTTGTGCGTGTTGACGGTCGGGCACTGTGCGTCGTCGTTGTCCACGTCTTCTCAGCGGACGTCTCGGTCAGGTCGGGTAAGCGTCGCGGCGTATAGCTGTCGTCGTGTTCGGGAGTCTCGTCAGGGTTAGGTCGGGTCGTCAGGATGAGGGCATGTCGTGAATCACTGTCTTCGGCGAGTCCTTGCGTCATTGGAGGGTTTCCGGTTTTTCGCCATAGAGCAACTTCACCTCCAGAAGTTGCTGCTTTTAGTTTCCCCCGCGTGGGCTGGGGGACCTTCCACGGGCGAAGTCAGCGTTGCTACGGCGGTTCGGCGATTGGTATGGGTAGGGCGACGGCGAACGGTTGAAACGCCCTGGACCACGGCTGGTTTCAGATAGATACTCGTCGATCTCACGTGGTCGTTGGCCAGGGAGAGGGCGAGGTGCGTCGACGGAGAAACCACGCAGTCCGAGTCTCTTGTATGGGCAGCGACGGTAAATGTGGTCGGCCTCTCCGCAGTGGTAGCACAGAGGACGGTTATCGGGAGTTCGCCATACGTCCGTCTTCCTCGGCGTCTGGTTTCGGGCTACCGGGGGTCGGGCGGGTGACAGTGGGCGGCGGTACGGCGGGGCCTCTTGACGGCGTGTTGGAGCAGGGCGGGGTCGACGAACAGCCGCGGAGTATGTCATAGCTTGTGGCTCTCGGGGTACGTCAAATGGCGTAGAAGTTCCCAACGCTTGTTGCACTTCTTCTCTAATGACGTCGGTGAGAGAAGCGACTTGGGGCTGCGGCGGCGTTGGGAGAAGTTTCCGCAGCTCCTCTCTCACTATTGCGCGGATAGTCTCGCGTAGGCTGTCGGCCGGGATCCGCGTGCTGCCAAAGTCGTTCGCATTGGCCGCGCCAACAAAGTTGCGGTCATACTGTTTAGCACGCATTTCGAGGGCTTTCTCAATGGTGCTGGCTTCGGTCACGAATTCGGCGACGGTTTTGGGCGGATTTCGGACAAGTCCAGCAAACAGTTCCTCCTTCACTCCGCGCATTAAGAAGCGCAACTTCTTTTCTTCCGTCATTTCGGGGTCCGCGCGGCGAAATAGCTGCTTCATCTCCTCAACGAAGATCACGACACCTTCGTTGGGGTGTTGCGTGCGCGTTTCCAACAAAAGGGCGGCTCTTTCTTTCCGCACGACGGTAGTGAAGGTCTTAGTGAACTCGCTTTTGAACTGAGCCCAGTTTGTCAAGGAGCTCTCGTGGTTCTCGAACCAAGTGCGAGCCGAATCTTCCAAGTAAAAGAAAACGTGCCGGAACGTTTCTGCGTCGTCCCACCTGTTGAATTTCCGGACGCGCTCCAGTTTCTCCAACCATTCTTCTGGGTCTTCTGCGGGGGCTCCTCGGAATGATGGCGGTTCCCGTGGCTGCTGCAGAACGACAGGAGGATTGGCTTGGTTGAGCATGGTGCTGGTTGCGACGTTTTTCTTCTTCGTCTTCTCCGGTAGTTGACCGAACTCGGGTGGTAAATCTTGCACGCGGAGGCTGGCTCTTGTTGGACTGGCTTGGCGGCTTCCAGAGGTTGTAGTGGGCATGAAGGGTGCGTACCCAGCACCTCCACCAGATGTCACGTAGCCAAGGACGAAGCAGTTGTTTGGAAAAGAAACAACTTTATTGGAGCGAACTTGTGCTCCCCTAACAACTGAAAAGAATACAGAGGCGGCGAAGCAGTGGTCAACAAAGTGACGTACGTGCGTCGGCGAGCGTCGCAGAATCGAATGCCCCGGCGTCCGCACTGCAGGCTTTTTATCTTTTGGCGCGCGTGGTTCTCGAAACGTCGATTCGCATCGAGAACATAGTAGATCCAAGAAGGTTATTCTGGGCTGTTCACGTTAGATCGGAATGCTCTCCCTATCACAACAGATAACACATGCGGCACAGAAAGAAAGAATGGAACACGCGCTTCCCTTGGCGCAGAGATAACAAAGACCGGCGCAGCCGGCGTTAAAAGCAAAACACAAATAAACAAACCCAATGTATGGTTCGCGGCAATATAGATTTAAAAACCCTGTGTATTTGCATCTGTTTCAGAAACCACTACAATCAGTAGACTTGGGTTTAGATGCTGCATCCTTTTGTGTATGCCAGTGTTTTCCGGTCACAGGCTCCGATTTTCGCAACCTACTCTCTCTGCAATGGCTGCCAACACAATTCTAATTGACTTTTTTAACATTTCATTGTGTCTGTCGTGCCAAAGAGCTTTTGTTATGCCATCATGTTCACTGAATGTCCACAGGTTTCCTTATGCAGTAAATGGAGAACTGCACTTAGTGTCAGTCAGTGGTGTGTTACTAACCTAAAAGCATATGTCACTTGCCGCGCAAGCCCGAGACCAAGTGCATTTGTCCAGTTACTGCAAAAGGAACCCTGCTGTAATCAGCCACCTGTTATGAGTGTGCCACAAAAATGGAATGCGTTGTAATTTAATAATAAAATGTTTATTATTACTGTGAATTCTCCTTTATTCCTCAGTTTCTACTTACATTACAGAGTTCCGTGCCTGTTATTATAAGTGATGTGTACTTGTATTCTCCACTTGATTCTTGCAAAAGTGGACCTGTGGAATGTTTTATAAAAATTAAATTTGTTGTAGTTAATGAGGCATAGCTTGGAAGGACGTGAAACTAAAGTCACTAAACACGTTGTTTTATTGGCTCTAAATAGAACAATCGCATCCAAAGCTACTAAAACTATGCTTAAAAGCGTTTATTTACTTTGACTCTAATATTAGCGATATGCACAGTGATTTGGTTTCTTTCGTATAGTGCGAATGGCGCAAATGATCAAGCAACGAGTTTTTGCTACATTAAGGTTCATGTAATTGTTCTGGAGTGACGCCGTTTGAGCAAACATTTGCTTTCAATGCTATTCAGAAACGCAAAACAGCATATTATTGTAAGGACACCAGCTCATGTTAAAACCTGCGTCATGTGTAAGAGAAATCTGACGGCCAACCTAATACTAAAGTATTCGCAAGTGCTTTCTTTAACTGTGAATCTTTAACTACGACAAACCATACGTCCTCAGCTGAGTTTTGCTAAGTAAACACTAAAGTGCTGCCAAGGGCTTCACCTTCGCTTAAAAAGCTCAGATTTAAACTAACAAGCATACATGTCGTGGGGTGTAAAACGTAAGTGTTCCCGTTAAGCAATAAAAGCTTTAAAAAGTGGGCCCAAAACCAGTCCACTGTTTTGAAACCAGGTTGTGGTGGTGGCGTACCAGTTCTTTTGCTACCACCGCGAAACCAAAACCAAAACTCCGGCTGCTCAACGACCCTGACGGAACTGGGTAGGAACCAAGATTGTCATCCCACCGCCGTAATGGCGTTACTCTTAAGCGTAGCTTATTTAGTGGTTTTGCCTCTCCGCTGCCGCCATGTCGCTCAACCGGGGTGTGCTTTTGGCCCGCGTCGGACACGCGAGGTAGTCCAAATTCTACCTCGCGAGCCGCCCACGTGCAACATCGACAAAAGCCGCCCGTTCGGGCGGGGCCTTGAGGCGCACGTTGGCGCAGTGTAGTTCTTAGCCATGCCTTGGGGTTTATTTTTCACTGTATTGTTAGGCCAATGAGCTATTTGCTCGTCCTGGACCATTGGAGCCTGTCGTCACCTTTGTAGGTGAGTCAAAATGGTCGCGACGTGCTCCTCGCGGACGCCGCGAACGTCTCTGGGGCATATTGGTTGGGGCATATAGCGGGTGTTGTGAAACTCTCTGTAGCCAACATCGGGTCTCTTAGTCCCTCCAAGCCCACACGTACCTCTAGTTGTACGAGTTTCAACATACAAAAGCACGTGCTTGATTAAGTGCAGTGTGAGGCTGTGCTCTTTCTTATGAATTGTACGTGTTCTCTTTAGGACGGGCCGTTAAAGTATTATTGGCGACGCTTAATGGATAGCCGAACTAGCTTAAATAGACTTTTCAAAAGGCCCAACAGAGCAGGTTGAGCCCCTACCAAAGTTAAAAGCCCAACCTGCGGTAAATAAAGCCGGGGCAACTCAGACTGGTTTAAAGGCGCCCGTTGAGGGCAAATACACACCGTATGAGACGGGAATGATGCTGCTAATGTAGCTAGGCGGAAATTAGTAATATGATTCCGTCGACAATGCTTAAGCGGTACCAAGATTTCTGGGACCTAGGAAAGTTACAGTCGTGCAAACAGACATATCATCTGGTTAAAACCGCCTGGAGTACGTTGTTGCCACTTTGTCGTCCCACCGCTGACAACATCTTGCTGCATCAAGGTAGGCCTACCCGAGCCGAGCTCCGTCGCCTACGACGTACATTCAGTAGCGCGGTTCGAAGCGAGCGGCCAGCCAATGTTGCAGCCGTGAAGGAGTCCAGAAGACCTAGGCAAACGTAACTGTTTACTTCATAGCGAGAGATGAATCGAAGCCAAAGAACAACACCCCGACGGGCGAGGTTACAGTACAGGAATCGAGCAGAGTGACAGCATTGATTCAGTGGTCTAACAGCAATAAACTACCGCGCTTGGGGGGTCTTATTTATACCCAAAACGCCAACAGTCAAACCAAGCGTTCCATCTAGACTGTGCACACGTCACGAACAGCACAGACACACACAGTACCCTTTCCAGAGTTCGTGAGTGGTCGGTAGTAGCGGTGTATGTTCAGTCCGAAAGAGGGGAGAGAGGAGGTCTTCACAGCGGACTCAGGGCTTCGGTGTCCTTCGGACAAGTCTCGGCGTGTTGCGTCTTCACGCTGCCGGAGTTTGATCACGCTGATAACGAGGCGCCACCCATCCTGACAAGTCGCAGCCTGCTTGAATTGTCGGCTGCAAGAGTGAGTCACCGACAGGGGGGCCTGCTCGAAAGGCGCACGTAGTGAAGGCTTCGCCGCGCAGCCGAGGAGTATTGAAGGAAGCACAGCGGCGGGCTCATTCGTAACAGCTTCTCCGCCTGGGTTCCGAGATCCCGATGGATAAGGGTCTTCAACCATTGTCCGCAGGGATGCTTTCCGAGAGAAGTGCTCGCCAGATGCTCGACTCCAGGCCTGGGCTGTACGACACCGTACTGGAGCTTCACCGGGACCGGTCACTGGACGAATAGTGGCCCGCCAAGAACGTCTCTGGCTTGGTCAGGCAAACAACAGAACCAAACAGCAAGACACAACCACATCGCCGGCAAGTGCGAAAACAAATCCACACTGAAGATCTACCAGGATTTTAGTTGCGATAAAATATGCTAATAACTAACTGTACCAGTATTGGTTTAGCCCAGCAGTACTTTATACAAGTACACAAACTTGAAAGCTGACATTTCGCCTGATTCTAAATCTCCCACACCAAAAGAAACGCAGTGCTAAAGGGCGACTCCTGATTCAAGAAAAATAATTTAAACGAGAAAATCAGGCGTCTACAGGCCACTTCTTGCCTTCAGGACTCTGACTTAAAGCATCGGCATTGCCATTCAGTTTCCCCTTTTTGTACCGCACTTGAAACGTATACTGCTGCAGAGCCAGAATCCAGCGCAGAAGGCAACCGTACTTTCTGGACATCGTGTGCAGCCACGTCAGAGGGCAGTGGTTGGTCTTCACTCTAAACTTCGAGCCGGCGAGGTAACAGGCCAGTTTTTTCACTGAAAACGGGACACGGACGCTCCTTTTCGGAGGCGCTGTACGCTTCTTCACGAATCGTCAGCTCGCGACTTGCGTACAATACTGGGTGCTCCTCATTGTCGTCAGCTTTCTGACACAAAACTACGCCATCCCATGGTCACTAGCATCACACTAGACAACGAAGGGCTTTGAGTAGTCGGTCGAGTTCAGTACGGGGATGCTAGTTAGAAAATTTTTCAGGTCGGCCAAACGCATGCTCCTTTGTTTTGTAGCACGAGAGTGTTAGCGGTTCGTCTTTGCGAAGTGCATCGGTTAAAGGTCTAGCCAGGTCAGAGTACCTAGGAATGTACCTCTGATAGTAACCTGCGATTCCCAAGAGCGACCTAATGTCTGTCTTGGTTCGGCGCTGCAGGATGTCTCGGATATCCTCTACCTTACCTTCAGAAGGTCGGCGATGTGTCCTATCTATAACGTGACCATGCTAAGTAACTTCAGCGCGTACCACATGGAATTTAGGTTCCTCGATTGCTAATGCGGCTTCACGCAAACGTGAAAGCATGGAGTGCAGGTCCCTCACATGCTCCGGCCGCGAGGCGGAATAGATAGCCACGTCGTCTAAACAGGGCAACGCAAAGTTGTCGAACCCCCGTAACACTTTGTCCATGAGACTTGAAAAAAAGTATGGCACGTTTTTCAGCCCAATACCCAAAACCTTTGTCCGGAAGGTCCCCATGTATGAAATGAACGCCGCACATCGGCTAGCTTCCTACGTCAGCGGAACCTGCCAGTATCCCCGCACTAAGTCAAAAGTGGAAATGAAGCAAGCGCTGCTTACTTTATCGATACGTTCTCCTATGCTCGGTATCGGGTGGGTTTGGTCTCTAGTGATAAGGTTTAACTTCCTATAGTCTATACATGGTCGCGGATCCTCGCCAGGAACTTCAACTAGTATCAGGGGGGAAGTATAGTCGCTTTCGCAAGCCTGTATCATATCCCGAGACAACATTTTCAGTGCTTCCGTTTCCAAAATTTAGCGCTGTCGTGGCGATACTCGATACGCCTTGGAATGTACGGGCTGGGAAGACGTAAGCTCTATGTCATGCGTTAAGAGGGAACTTCTGCCAGGTTTGTCTGAAAACCGGCCCGAGAACTCTTGTAATAGTGCCCCCAGCTCACGTTTTTGGTCAGGCTCCAGCTCTGCCTTCGACCTAACGACCTAGCAAGGTCATTAACGACCCTACGCGTGTCGTTATGGGTAAGCGGCCCCAGTTCCAGAATCTCGGGGGGAATCTCCTCGTGTATGTAAACTAGCATTTTCACCACCACTTCCCACTGCCTGTAGGGCTTTAGTACGTTGCTGTGGTATACTTGCTGGACCTTTCGCTTTTCAGGAACGCTGCCAACATAGTTTGTATCAGACCCGCCGCGGTGGCTCCGTGGCTAAGGCGTTGCGTTGTTGAGCACGAGGTCGCGGGTTCGATTCCCGGCCGCGGCGGCTGCTTTTCTGATGGAGGCGAAAAGCAAACGCCCATGTGTACGAGATTTCGGCGCACGTTAAAGATCCCCAGGTGGTCAAATTATTCCGGAGCCCTCCACTAAGTCGCGCCTCATCGCCTGCGTTGCGTCGGCGCGTTAAACCATAAAATCAAAAAATCAGTTTGTATCATATCATTTTTAAAGGATTTTTGCCGGGCCTTCCCACTAAACTTCTAGTTTGTGGCGTTGAGGCGGCCGAAAAAACATTACCTGGTCGCCAACCTCAAGCTGACGTGCCCTCCTCTTTTGTCGTAGTAGGGCTTTGACTTTTTCTGGGCTGCGCTTTAGGGTTTGGGCTCTTTTCGTTTTCCGAGCTCGTTTTATTATTTTCGGATTCGGTCACTTTCGCTCCGCTTATTTCGTAGCGAGCTCTGCCTTTCGGCCCTGACTTGTCAGGCCTTGGCCTGAAGTCTTTGTGTCCGTATTTCGGCACCTGCGCACCTCAACGCGCAACGAACTCCTCGCTAGCTGAGCTGCATGATCCGCAGTATTTACCCCTGGCCTATATTTCACCCAGAGTCTCAGGTTAAACTGCTGGAAACCGAAGCACTCAACTACCTTGTGCTCTCCAAAAGCCTCTAGCTCTTTGAGCTACTCTTCCATGTTAGCCCTCAGCTTATAGGCGAAATCCGAGTACGGCTCGCCCCTAGCTCTCTCGGTTTCACAGAATTTCTGGCGGAACGCGTCTGCTGACAGCTTTTACTTACGCAGAAAGCTCTACTTGACGTTTTTGTAGTCCTCCACCTCCTCCTTTGGCAAGCGGGCCATCACGTGGGATGCCTCACCTGGCAAAAGCGTAAGCAACCTTTGAGGCCATGAGTCTCGGCTGAAAGCGCCCTCTCGCACGTACGGTCGAAGTTGACCAAAAAAAGACCGATGTCTTCTCCTACCTTGCAGTGTCGCATTAGGTCACTTATTCGGAACGAGGTCGCTCAGTCACCACAGAATGCACGCTTGGCGCGCTGCTGTCACTCTCGCGCCTAGATCGAGATGCCTCGATGTCTAGACGTTTCATTTCCAGCTCATGATGTCGCGCACGTTCTCGGTTTCTTTCCTCGCGTTTCTGTTCTTGTTTTTTCTCCTCGCGTTCCTTACACTGGCGCTCAGCCTCAGCAGCCTGACGTTTCACATGCCCTCAGACAGCTCATCGTCGTCCGCCCCAACGGCGAGTAGAGCCTGTATCAGCTATGGCTTTCTCAGCGCATCTGAAACATCCAAGCGCATCTCTTTTGCAAGCTCCAAAAACTGCGGTTTTTTCAACGCCTTCAAATTCATGGCCGGTCAAGAGTACTGCTTTTCCACTGCTCCAAAAATTATTTTGCGCGAATTACCCACGTGACAAAAACACACGCCCTGCCTGCTATTCTCAGAGGCCTGGTAAAACTCAATGAAGAAAAGTCCCGAACTCAACATTGAGAGCCGTGAATTCTGCGAAGTCTGAACCGGCCTTGACGTGCGTGGTGTTGTATCTCACACCGCTGGCTCCAGGTGTTACGAAGTTGCCATCCCACCTCTGCCAACCAGTTTGTGAAAAGTTGTCATCCCACCGCAGCTAACCAGTTGTTACGACGTTTTCATCCCACTGCTGACAACCCGTTGCTGCATCCGGGAAGGCCGACCCGAGCCCAGCTCCGTCGCCTACGACATACGTTTGGTAGCGCGGTTTGAAGCGAGCGGCCAGCCAATGTTGCAGCCGTGAAGAAGTCCAGAAGCCGTAGGCAAACGTAACTGCTTACTTCATAGCAGAGATGAATCGAATCAAAAGAACAACACCCCGACGGGCGAGGTTAAAGTACAAGATTCGAACAGAGTGACAGCATTGATTCACTGCTCTAAAAGGAATGAATTACAGCAATTGGGGGATGTCATATTTATACCCAAAGCGCCAACAGTCAAACCAAGCGTTCCCACTAGAATGTGCACACATCACGAACGGCACACACACACACACAACACCCTTTCCAGAGTTCATGAGCAGTCGGTTGTAGCGGCGCACGCTGACTCCGAAAGAGGGGAGAGAGGAGGTCTCCGCAGTGGACTCAGGGCTTCGGTGTCCTTCGGACAAGTCTCGGCGTGTTGCGTCTACACGCTGCGGAAGTTTGATCACGCCGGTGTAACGAGGTGACACCGATCCAGACAAGTCGCAGCTTGCTTGAATTGTCGGCTGCAAGAGTGAGTCACCGACCGGGTGCCTGCTCGAAAGGCGCACGTAGTGAAGGCTTCGCTGCACAGCCGAGGTTCATTGAAGGAAGCACAGCGGCGGGCTCATTCGTAACAACGTCATCTGAAGAGAAAATCTTCGCGCGTGATTGTATTCGCTTATTACTCAGCTAAATACACCCCATTAGCGCCAGCCTTGGAAGCGCTCACCAGCCTCTAAGTAAATGATGCGGATTCGATTGCCTCTGGAAAAAGGTACTTCCCTCCAAAACAGATGTTTAAAGGTTACGATTGCAACTCTTTAACATTAATAGTAGATAATGTTCCCAGTAGGTGAGTTTTGCTGCCTCATGACACGAGATTTGAGAACAGGCACGGTGAATTTAGAAATATTAGGTCCCATGCATGGCCACTTCATCAGTAGTATGCGAGGGGGTTGTTCCATTTGGTGTATTTGGTAGGCAGCCCTGCAACGTTGTTCTTATCATGACGCATACCTGTCTCACAGCCTAAAAATTGGCGCAGCTTCTACCAGTGGTGAAAGGCTGGGAGAAACAGCGCATCTGGAGGTCGACCTAGCTTCTCCTAGTTTTGCTAAGCCATTCTATATTTTACTAGGCTTTTGCTAAATTTTGTTTCAATTTTCGATACTGCTGCTAGGTTAGGGTAGCTGTTAAAGGGCGAGATCGAGATCAGCCGGATTTTAGAAGGCCGTTTTAATTATTCCCCCGCACAAAAAGCGGATCCCGGGGGGGGGGGGGGGGGATCTAGGTCGACCCTCAGCCCTACTATCTCCCCAGTATAGTACTAATAGTGCCGGCTGCACAATTTTTGGCATTTCCCTAGCCAAAAAATACTATCACATTTTTATTGTATAGTAAGCGTTCCTCATACGCATATGTCGCTTTTGCTGAAACTTGAGCAAGGCGATCTAGCTTCAGTGTTATAACACCTTATCTGCTGCCGCTCCCCCTTTGTAGCTTTTTTCTTGGTATTTATTTCGCCACCGCCACAGCCCCAAGCTCAATCCTAAACACGTCCACTGTTAAACCACGCCGTGTTTTGCATTCGACAAGTATGGCTAACACAGGATGGTAAGTAGTAGCCTACGTCGTCAGGCATCTAGGGTCAATAATTTGTAAGGTTCGACAAGGTTCTCTTGCAGTCGCAAGCTAATTGCCACGTGCCCCTAAAGCTGCAATTTTCCCCATACTGATTTAACAAAAGGGTTTATTCAAGCCGCAAATGAGTGGGATCCATCTACTGTACGGCGTTTTTGAGCGCAAAATATTTCGCCTGCTGGCAATTTGCCTGGAATGTCGCAGCAGTTGAGCTGTTCACTGGTGCGGCAGGCCGGCACCAGGCACCGCCTTTAAACTGATCGTTGTTTGTCGGGCCGCTGTCAGGACGTTGCGCTGGGCCGATAATTTTAAAATGATTGAGGCTAAACAAAAGGATCAATACAGAAATCAACGGTCCTTAATCAGGCCAGTCTCTTCTCTGGTTCGAACCTTACGGCATGCGCCAGTTTTTTTTCCCCTAATAAGGAGTTTACCCAACAGTAGTGATAAAATCTGTCACGACTGATGCGTGATTCTCACAGCTTGCAGTACTCTGAAAAAATAGCGAAAAGATGTTCATGGTTTAGCGTTTTTGAAATCGATTCATTTCTTGAAATGTATGAACGAAGAAACAAGGGAAAATATAAAAGCCTTTCGCTGCGGCGAAGATGTCAGACCAGCAATGTGGGGTATTATTGGATAAATATGATCAGTTACATATGCAACGTTATCTCTGATGTTACTGTCGTCACCGCGCATAATGCTCGTAATACTCGTTTCGGGATAGATGACCTGTGGGGATCTCACCTGCATTGAGGGAGTGACGTCCAATCCACCTGTCCGCATTGTATGCAATGGAAACATAACCAAATTCGCTTTTGCTCTTCAGAATAACAGCAATGTGAGTAATGTGTCTGTTATTGTTTGCTACGTTTTTCTGGGCAATTTATTACATTTGAGTTCAGAAAACGTGTTGACCAGAAGAGTTGTTCTTTGTTTTCTTGTTTTTTTTTATTTTTAAGCAAAATTACCTAAAGACGCTATGGTGGCAGGACATTAGGGCGGCGAGTGAAACGATAAACGGGTGATATACAACGGGAATAACTTCGAGTTACAACACTTTATAGATCTCCGCTAAAAAATACAACAGAGTTTACTTCGATTTCTGGAAAAGTTTCGGAGCTTAGATCGACTTTTTAATAAATTACCACGCGTTGTACGGATGCTGTAACTCCCGCGCAAAACGCCCGGCCAGTATGTTCGCCCCTCAGCCTGGGAGTGAGGACGTGGAGGGCCATTGAGCTGGCGCCTTTTTGATGCAAGAGCCTCACGAGCAGTTTAACCACCCCGTATATTAGGTGAACCCGCCAAGAATCAACCCACGTTCCTACATTGAGTGACCCAGCGGCTGATGAAACTTGAGTGTCAACATTCTCGACGAAGGCTAATGACGCCTACTTTCTCCCCTTGTGCTCGAGTGTCACAAGAGGGAACTGACTGCACGAGCGATGGGCCCCATTTACTTGTAATTATTTTTACTATTCCCTAGAGATAACGTCTGGAGGTTCTTTGCTTTCAGAACACTTCGCTCTATCCACTAATCCTGATAATACGCGCACTCGCGAGTCTTCATTTTTATCCTTGGCTGCACACTTCCAACGGCGGGGAGCTGTTCTCTTCGCAGTATACTTTTCTCTCTTATCTTTATGTTCCTCTGCCTCCCCATTGAGCCCCATATGCAAAAGAAGGCAGCTGGTCAGTGACGACGGCGCTCCCTGATCGTCCATACCGTCCCCACCAGACGCCATGGAAAGATGCTTTTTGCTGAGGAAAGAAAGACGCTCTCTATTCTGCTTCCGTTCGCTTCCCCGCCTACCCGACGTGAGCCTCTTCGACGCGGCGTGACCTAGTTCAACGAGCATGCAGTGTAGCCTTGGTATTTTTCTTTACTCGCGGCAACCGATTGGTCGGCATGCAGGGAAAGGTCGGCTGATCCGCCGATACGATATTTAAAAAATTCCTGCGCAACCTCGGAAAAAAAAGTTTCATTCTATGCGCATAACTTTGGTGAAGAAATTCCAAACTGGCGGCTAACGAAAGCAAAAGTTCCGTATTTGATCACTCTTAAAGGCGAAATGTTTCCTTATATGGCTAAAGAATGTGCATACTGCGTAATTGTTGGAAGCAGGCAAATCAGCACGTCCTGTTTTATAAAATAGATGACGTATGTTTATTGTACACCTTCATCCAAACGATGGCTGACAGGTGGGGGAACGTTAAAAGCATTGCAGAAACAAGATATTTCGACAAATTTTCGTGTTACGATCCCCTGCAAACATGGTGTTCTGCATTCGTTTGGTATAACCATTCAAAGCAAAAAAGACCATAATTCGAGAAATCACTAATCGAGTAATAACAAATCGAGTAATCGACTAATCACAAGCAGGTGGAACGTGACTTCGTAAGTGTTCCCATAAATTTTGTCGCTTTTTGTCTTTAATTTCTTGGCGTGTTGGTGAGGGTTACTTCGACGGACTTCCTTAGTGCAACATGGGTTGGAATTTTCTTTTTCGCTTTGGTTTGTTCGTATTTTGGTCAGATTACTTTAGCAGAGGGAAAAGTAGACACGACACAGGTTCCTTAGAATCGGAGTTCTGCCTGCCCAAGTTATACCTGTTTTATGTAGGTGCCGTCACGTTCATGTATCACGCCGCACGCAGTATTCTATAGCTTTCTTTCACAGCTGCAATGTTCCAGGATAGAGTGTTTAGAACGCAATCTGCTCTTACATTGGAGACGCGCGGATTTGTTTTATGAAAATTATAATTTTATCTTAAGTTACTCTTTAAAGCTGTGCCTATTTTTTTACCGCTCAAACACTACACAGACCTCTTTACGCCGAAGTTAGAACCTAATAGATTTCGCCCTCAAGAAACAAATCAAACATTTTCTAGGGTTTCCAAGGCACACTGTTCGTCACTGCTGTCGTTTTTCTCTAACCAGCTCAATACGTAACGCTCATGCGGTATTCCTGGAATAATTACGATTTGTTTCATAGATTTCGTTCTTTCTAGGCATAAGTTTTATATCAGAAGAGGGTACTTTTTCAAATTTTTCTTTAGGTTCCCGCATTCCCATAATTCGAACAATAAAAAATACCTTCGATTGATAATTGCCATCACTGTTCGATTTCCAAAAACAATTTTGTAAAAAGACGGTCCATCTTCGCAGAAAGCCCCCGAAAGGAGATACCTGACAGCCTGGTAACGCGTTGAGCACCTCGTGCATCTGATACACAATTATGGAATGGAAGGGTTTCCGCAGAACAACAATTGATTGCCGACTGATTGGACAGGCTTTGTGTCAAGGACAGATGTATCCTAACAGGTCAATGGTCTGTTAGACATCTTTAATTCCGAGTTTGTCCCGTCGAGTGCGTCCAGAACTTAAAAATGTTCAGGCAAAAACTAAGAGGTAAATAAAAATTAAAGTATTAACGGCAAGCGTAGGAGGGGCCGGCAGAAACTTAGATGGGCGGATGAGATCAATACGTTTGCAGGGACAAATTGGTCACAGTTGGCACAGGACCGGGGTGATTGGAGCATAATGGGAGAGGCCTTTGCTCTGCAGTGGGCGTAGATAGGCTGGTGATGATGAACAGCAGTCACAATAAACTATTGCCTTATTAAAAACATGTTACGCAAAACAGTTGCAGTATTCATAAAGGAATTTGAGCGCCGCGCGCGTTGAGCAAGTTAGAAAAGAATTTCCTATAAATATGTTATAATTAGTCAGGATACGGTAGCCTTTCTGTGCACGCCCATCTTAGCGCCGTCCCATAAGTAATCCGACGCGCACCTTTACAGAGGCGCAGTACACTGAAGGCTACTGAAAATGTTTCAGACAGGTATTCCTGATTGCCTCTATTCACGCTCAGTACACTTGAGGAACTGGATTAACTGAGAAAATAACACCGGCTGTCGTTCGTTTGCTCTGTAGGTATATTTGTACAGAGTCATATATGGTTTTAATAAAGATTCCGGTTTAAAATAATGAATTGTAGTAAATAATTCGTTCATTGCAACATCAATCATGAAACAATTGTGGTGTGCAGTTCCCGTACAGGTGGTGGTAGTAAAAACATTTATTTGAGCTTGAGGGGAAAGGGAAGGGGAAGTGGTCAGCCTCCCATATCCATGAGGCCACGAGCCCACGCCGGTTCCGGAGCTCGTTTCACCAGGGCGAGTTGCTGCTCCGGTGCTGAGCTTGTCGGAGCGGACTCCCACTGCCCAAGGGTGGAAGAGTGAAGGGGGGTTGGGTGATGCGAGCAGGAGAAGACTATGTGGTAAGTGGTAAGAGGAAGGTCACAGGCTTGGCAGTTATGGGGGAAGAGGAATGGGGAGATGTGTGAAAGAATCGTGCGATTATAGAAAGTTTTGGTCTGAAGGCGGCGATAGGCATAGGCTTCATGTGGGGTAAGGGATGGGTGAGGTGGAAGGTACCTTCTTCTGTTTGTGTAGTGGAGAAGGATGGAGCTATACGTTGAGTGGAGCGGTGTTGAGGTGGTGCTTTAGCACTCTGGATGTCCTGTGGTATCTAGCATTGCAGAGGCTAGTGTCCGGTTGTGGAGAGCGCGAGCTGTGGCAAGGGCCGCTTTATTCCCAGCAAGACCAGAGTGGCCAGGGGTCCAAAATATTGTTGTGTCTATTTTTTCGGGGAGACAGTGAAAAATGGGAATAGCTTGAGGGGGTGCCTTGCCATCTTGATACCACCGGCATGCTTGCTGAAAATCGGGGATTATGGTCAGGTAGGGCTGTTTTTCGTGGGTGGTGGTCGCGTGAGCGAGGGCGAGTGCCTCTGCTGTGGGAACAGGTGGCTGCTTATAGGTGGCTCCAGTGGCGAGATGGCCGGTAGAGTCCAGGGTGACGAGGGTGGTGTGTGAACCGTTGGAAGTATGGGCGATATCCCTGTAGCGCGTTTGGTCGTCGGTTCCATATCGGCTTGTGAGCGTTCTGACACGAGCTTCTCGCCTTCCCCTATTAAACGTTGGACGCAAACGTTTTGGGATTGGGGCGACCCTAAGCCGCTATGCGAATGTGAAGATGGATGCGCTGAAATTTGTGAGTTTCAGACGGGGTGGACCGGCCAATGGTGCGAAGCACGTTCCTCAAATTGGGAGTAGGGCCAACCCTTGTAGCTGTGAGGTTCGTTGGGCATCCAGAATTTTGCTGAGGGTATTATGCAACCCAAGTTGAAGCAGATGGTCATTGGAGGTAAATGTAAGGAGGCCGAAGGCAGCTTTGTAAGTTTTGCGGATTCGGGCGTCCAGCTTGCTGGTTTCTTGGGGCCTGAGATTCACGAACGGGGTTCCGCAGGTGACACGGCTGACCATAAGGGATTGGACCAGACGGCAAATGTCTGGCTCTTCTATACCGTATGCCGATCCCCGTATTTGGCGTATGAGGTGAAAGACCTTGGAGACTGTGTGGTGCAGTTGGTTGAGTAGGGAGAGCCTGAACCATCCCAGTGAAAGGGAACGCCTAATATTCTGAGCGTGGTAACTTGAGGGATAAAAGAGCCACTTATGCTGAACTGGGGGTCTGGGGTGGGTGCAGCCGGGCCGCCTCTTGTGTGGGCCTGGAGGGCCAGTAGGGCGGATTTAGACGGCTCGCTGGTGAGTCCCCTGGGTGGAAGGAAGGCAGTTCTAGTGTCGACTGCTTTCTGAAGGATGTCCTGTTGTTCAACACTAGAGCCTTGGGTGGTCCAGGGAGTCAGATGAGTCAGCGTAGAATGCGTGGCGCAGGCGGGCATTGGCTAGCATTTTGTCAGCGAGGTGAAGCAGAGCTATACTGAAGAGCTATATACCTTAGGGTTACGATAGCTAGCAGAGATACTTAAAATATCCTTGAAACACACACCCTTAATACATCCGCGTCAGGTCGGAGAAAACTGGGTTTGCTGAGACATAAACTGAAACGCTGACCTTACAACATAAAGCTTCTTCTCTATAACACAAGGATACGACAAAGTTTAGAATACGCATGCGTAGTTTGGGACCCGCATACTAAAAAAGACATTAATAATCTTGGAGAAGTTCAAAAACTAGCTGTACGCTTTATATACAATCGTTATCGCCGTCTTGACTCCCCAACCAATCTAATAAAAATTAACAAAATCGCAACACTGGCATCTCGAAGAAAAATAGCCAGGGTAAATTTTTTTTTCCATTTACCACGAGGAAGTTCACGACTTTATGCATCGGCATTACTCACTCCGCTATCATCGCGTCCAACGAGGCACTATCATTCCGCTTAGTTCAGGCCTATTTCGGTGCGCACTAACACATTTAGGTATTCTTTTTTTCCCATGAGTGTCACCGACTGGAACAATCTCCCCCCTGAAATTCTTTCTTCCAGCAGCATGTTGAAATGTATTGATGAAATGTTTTATTTCTAAAAAAAAGAATTTCTACATATGTACCGTATAGGTTTGTACTGCCCTGTTCACACGTTTTTTTACCCGCTAGAAATGTTGTAACTGGTCTTAACGCAATGTAACACCACCACTCCTGCTTAGGCCCATTCGTTGTCCACCGTATTTTAAATAAATAAAATAAAGAAACAAGGAGACGTTGAACAACCGATGCTTGTGGTGTGCCTTTTGCCGGGATGTGGAAAGTAGGCAACAGTAGAGGGCCGAATCGGTAGGTACGTGTTCTTTTCTCAAGGAAGATGTTTACGCCGCAGTTCGTGCAACCGAGGTTTTCCAGTATGGCTTCGTAGGTGGCGTTGTCAAATGCACCCTTGACGTCGAGTGTTAAGATTGTTTTGGTGGTGGTACGGCTTAGGTAGTCGGCCACCTGTTCCTTGAGCGGCAGGAGGACGTCTTGAGTAGATAGGTGTTGCCGAAAACCAAATATTGTGAAAGGGTAGAGGTTGTGGTCTTCAAGGTAGGCGGTGAGGCGCTGATGTACCAGGTGTTCGAAGAGTTTATCGATGCATGAGGTCAAGGAGATTGGTCAACGAGTAGTCAGCGTCTGTGGCTTGTTGGATTTTGGGATCAGTATGATGCCCAAGTGTCGCCACTGCTCAGGTAGAGTTCCCCGCTGCCAGTGATAATGGTAAAGTTTGAGGAGTTCTTGGAGTGTGTCCTCATGGCCGAGAGTGCGGGGGTCGCAGACGTCGACTTTTCAGAAAGAAAAGTGCATAAAAGCGGCTGCAAAGAACGCGTATATCAGGTTGCGGCTTGGAACAAAAATAGGTACCGCCAAAGTCCCTGAAAATGATACCTTTCGTCATGCCTATCGTCCATAAAGCTGCCTCCACCGAAATAACGGATGGCGAATAACACAACACCATTCCTGTGAGAAGGATGGCGCCTAGCCGGCGCCCTTCTAATTATCATTATCATTACCATCATGATCATAAGCTTATTTCATTGAAAAAACCACAGGGATTAATAACGCCGGCTCGGTCTTTAAGAACATTTTGCGAGCGACATCTCGGACTAAGGGACATACAGAGGTGAGCCATTCCCAGCAGGTCTTCGACCGCCTTCGTACGTCTGAGCAACACGAACGAAGCCGACGTTCCAGCGAAGCCATTCAGACACATTGGGGACCTAATAGGAAGAAGAAGAAACAAGCCGGGTCCAATGCTACTGCGCCTATAGCTGACACATATGATTTGCAATAGCGGCTGAGTACTTGCGGGAATGGTTCCCCCGACCTTTGTCTGGTGAGTCAGATCCCCATTTACATTCACGTCTGTGAAGCCCGATTGAACGTTGGGGTATCTATACGAATGTCGACGAATCCCTCGGGAGCATCTGACCGATGTGTTTGAACGTTAATAACGACTTTCACTTCATTGAGCAACCACAAAAACGTGAGTTGACGAACCTGACACTTCGGCTTCGCAAAATGATTCGTTCAACCAGAACTGCGAAGTAGAAATTACCGTGAACATTGAGAATCTTCAATCGGAAATGCTTTACGCATGTGACTTTGAAGCCAAGGTAATATCGGCAAAAAAGAAAACTGGAATTGTGGGTAACCTGTACCACAGCTAACCAGCAAGAATGCATTGCGTCCATCAAAGCCCCCAGTTGGGGTCATAGCTCTGACAGCAGTGTAACGACGGAGCTATAGATACAGAAACTATTGAAATACCGAATAAAAAGAGGAATATTGGCACACCAAAACACGGATTTTAATACACATCGGCATCCAATTTGCGCTATATACCGCCAATGGAGAACGGCTTAGGTGGTTGCTGTGCCCCGAATACCACGTGCATTTAAGGGACTGTAACTGCCCCGAGCGAACTACATTTGTTCAGAATATAGCGAGACCTGCACAAAAAAAAACAGTAGAAGACATGACCGCTAACTATCCGACCTCAAAAAGAGCACGTGCGACAGTTAAAGGACCCGATCAAGAGAACTTCCATGAAATAGACCGCTGCAGATAATCTGAGATCAAGACGGAAAAACAACCAAATTTCTGCATCGCTCGCGCATGTTTAGGTTCGGTGACCTAGTGAATCTCATCAAATGTCCGACATGTCGAGGGAACAAGCAGAAAGGAAGGAAATAAATTAAATCAAAACGAGCGTAACGTTCATTTGCGATGCAATTCGGCACCTTCAAGAAGCTGGCGACCACAGTATATACGGGCTGGCAATATAAATGAAAAAAAAACGAGTCGCGAATAGCCTCCGGGAAACGAAGAAAATAAAGGTAACGAAAACACGAAAAGAATTACCAGCTATAATATTACAGAACTCAACGAGGGTTACAAGGTGATACGATTAATGCGAATTCCTGAGTTGAACAAAATGACTGTCGGCTGGCGAAAAAGGATGGGTACACACGGTAGCGGGAAAGAACGAGTCTGTTCGTAAACAACTTGATACTGAAACCATTCAAGGGAGCCGTCAAAAGGTGCACACTTTGGAAGGCTAAGAAGGGGCGTTACAATCATTGGAAGCACAAGAGGCGAATTCCCTGACACGTCTTTCTTCAGCCACCATGACAAATAGCCGCCTGGCAACAGGACTGATCCACCGACATGGGCCATAAAACGTAGCTATTTTCGAGCGAGGCAAGATGTTGAAAACGATGACGTATAACCTCCCTGGCGCTCACTATAATCCCCTCGAGCTTGTTTCTATAAATGCACACCTCAATGTGTCTCGGTGGTGCGCCCCTTTCTCATGATGATGGTTTGATTTTATTGGCGCAAGGCCGCCATGGGCAAAGAGCGCATAACAAAAAGTGATTTGATGAGGTGAGAACAAGAAATAAAATCAGTTAAAAGCTATGAGCACGGCTGGTATAAAGGGCCAGGGTGAAGAACAAGAGTGGTTAAAAAATAAATAAGGTGGCTGGTGTATAGGACCAGGGGTAAAACTATGGTTGGTATGAGATGAGTTGTAAAAAAGTGAACTTCTGATAGGAACTCAAAGGTGCGCTGAACGGAAAACATGGCATCGTCTCCTAAGAAGTATGACGGGTGTGGTGGAATATGTCGTGTGTGTAGTTGAGGAAAGTGTTTGCGTCGTGTAGTGTCGAGTGCCTTACATTGTATGAGGATGTGCATCACGGATAGGTCCTCTCCGCACCTGCTGCACAGAGGTCTTGGAGAACCCGTGAGAAGGTGCGAGTGCGTTGCATGAGTGTGCCCTATCCGTAACCTAGCCAAGGCGACTTCAGTGTATCTATTACGTGTGTCGGTGGTGTATGGTCCCAAGTGTGGTTTTATTACGTGTAACTTGTTGTCTGTTTGTTCACTCCAGTGTGTTTGCCATGTTTTGCGAAGTTGTTGTCTGATGTGTGGTTTCACGTCGGTGTAGGGTAATGTGGTTATGTCTACTGTATTCGAGAGTGTAGCAGCTGCAGCCATTCGGTCCGCTGCTTCGTTCCCGGCTATACCACAGTGGCGAGGGACCCAGCAAAGAACTAGTTCAGATTTGCGTACATACAGAGACATAATACCCTTGACTATTAAATTTATAACGTGATTTTTTGAGCACTTTGTTGACGACAACGCCCGCACAACACTGAGAGAATCTGTATATATAATGGATTGTGGGATGTGGCTTTGAAGGATATGATTAACAACCAGAAGTACACCATACGCCTCTGCCGTAAAGATACTTGTATTAGTGTTAAAAGTTCTAGTGACACTAAGGCCGGGCCCATGCGCTGCGCAGGACACAGAGGTGGAAGTCTTAGAGGCGTCCGTATAAAATTCAGAGCACTCATACTTCTGCTGCAAATACAAGAAATGCTGAAGAATTGCACATGTGGGAGCTCGGTTTTTATCTACATGTGTGAATGATGTGTCGCATGAGACAGGGCGGAGATGCCATGGTGCTATGAGATCTGTTACAGAACTTTGGATGGTATCTAAAAAGGAGACAGCAAGCTCTGACGCTTCCTCTCTAACTCTGTAAGAGAAGGGCACAGAGAACGATGGTCGATTTAGAAGGAGTTCAGTGATGGAGGTATCATGAAAAACTGATTTAAAAGGATGGTGAGGCATGGATGAAATTTTAAAAGCATAAAGGAGGTCTGTGTATCCTCGCTGACGTTGTAGGTTCCATTTGTTGCACTCTACATACAGGCTTTCGACTGGACTAGTCCGAAAGGCGCCACAGGACAAGCGGAGCCCTAGATGAAGCAGAGGGTCCAGCATTCTGAGGGATGTTTTAGTGGCTGACCCATAGACAACACTGCCATAGTCCAATCGTGAGCCTATCAAGCTGGTAAAAACACGCAACAGAAGCTGTTTGTCAGCACCAAAAGAGATGTGCGAGAGAACCTTCAGGATATTCATTGTTTTTAAGCATTTATGTTTTAGTTGTTTTATGTGTGGGATGAATGTGAGCTTTTCGTCAAAGATTAAACCTAAAAACTTGTGTTCCTTTTTGACAGGAATCGAGACACCGTGGAGTCGAATGTCTGGATCCGGCCGGATGCCACGCCTCTTGGAAAACAAGACACAAATGCACTTCCCTGGATTAAATTTAAAACCGTTGCTGTCTGCCCAACCAGCTAGCTTGTTAACACCAAGCTGGACTTGGCGCTCGCAGACAGACAGGTTACAAGACTTAAAGGATAATTGTACGTCGTCTACATAAATTGAGCAGGAAATCGACGGTGGCAATGCCTTCCTGAGGGAATTCATTTTCACAATAAAAAGGGTGCAACTTCAAACTCCACCTTGTGGCACTCCATTTTCCTGCACATGCACCCTAGAGAGTGCAGTTCCAAGTCGCACGCGAAACGTCCTCTCGGACATGTAACTGGAAAGCGTGTTTATTATGTTACCCGTTATGCCAAAGGATTTCAGATCGATGAGGATACCATACCTCCAATCAGTATCGTACGCCTTTTGAAGATCAAAGAATACTGTCATACAGTACTGCTTGTGGAGGAAAGCATCTTTGATATAAGACTCTAACGCAACGAGTTGATCGTTGGTAGATCGTCCCGCCCTGAAGCCCCCCTGGCAGCTCTCGAGAAGACCATTGTACTCTAAGAAGTACACGAGTCTCCTGTTTATCATCTTCTCGAAGAGCTTACACAGGCAGCTTGTCAGGGCAATGGGACGATAACTGGCGGGAGAGGAAGGGTCCTTCCCTTCCTTTAGGACAGCCACTACTTGCCTCCCTCCAAGAGCGTGGAATGTGCCCCGAAAGCCATATTTTATTGTATAGGTGCAAGAGTGTTTCAAGAGTGTCTCGGTGTAGGTGTTGTATCATGGTGTATGTAATCTTATCTGCGCCTGGAGCTGAAGGTTTGCACGAGCTCAGGGCAGCCCTCAACTCATAGAGAGTGAATTCAGAGTTGTAAGAAGTTTTTGATCTGTCTTTGTCTTGCAAGGGCTTTTTTTCTGCAGATGTTTTGTGTTTCATGAAAGTGTTCGTGTAGTGTGCTGAACTGGACACGTGTTCGAAGCGTGTGCAAGCGTGTTAGCCTGGTCTTCAAGTGTGTCCCCTGTTGTGCTAACCAGGGGCAGGCTGTGTGTCTGTTGTCCTTTGAGCTTGCGTATACGTGTCCAGACTTTGTGTGTGTCTGTGTATGAATTATAGGATGTCAAGAAGGTGTGCCAACTCTCTCGTTTCGCCTCACGGCGCACACGTTTTCCTAACGGCTTGGCCCGTTTGAACAAAATGAGGTTACCGGACGTGGGGTACCGACGAAGGACACCCCACGCCTTGTTCTGGGCCTCTCGCGCCCGCCTACAGTCCTTATTCCACCACGGCCTCCGCTGGTTGCGCGGGGCACCAGAGGCGTGGGGAATGGACTTTTCGGCGCCGTCGAGGATGTGCGCCGTGAGGAGTTGGGTAGTTTCTTCAACGTGTAGGTGTGCTATGGATGTGTGGTGTAGTTTCGATGTCTCTGTAAATGTGTTCCAGTTAGGTCGTGCTTCATTGAACCTATTATGGGAAGAAGAACTGCTTGGGCCGTTACCTATATATGTTAGTGAAGTGGGGAAGTGGTCACTGCCATATGGGTCAGTGCCCACTCCCCACTTAAGACATGGAAAGAGAATTGCCGAACCAATAGCCAAGTCAAGATTTGAGTATGTATTGTGTCCTATGTTATGGTATGTAGGCTGTTTCTCGTTGAAAAGGCATGCTCCGGAAGATGTTAGGAATTTCTCTATCAGGCGACCTCGGGCATCCGTTCTGGAAGAGCCCCAAAGAGAGTTGTGAGTCGCCTGTAAGGATGTATGGTTCGGGCAGCTGGTCAACCAGCGCCTCGAAGTCAGAGCTCGTAAGTGCAACATCAGGAGGAATGTATACGGAGCATACCGTTACCAACCTATTAAATATTATTAGGCGTATTGCTACAGCCTCAAGGATAGTGTTTAAAGTGACAGGGTGGCATGCTAAGGATTTTCGGACGATTATGGCCACACCGCCAGAAGAGTGTGTGCAGCCATCCCTGTCCTTTCTGTATACCAGGTAACTATTCAAGAAATTTGTGTGTTTGGAATTCAGATGTGTTTCCTGGACACACATTAAACTCGGCTGTTTGGTATGCAGAATCTCATACACGTCGTCAAGATTACTCAGAAGGCCTCTGCAGTTCCATTGAACTATGTTTTCTCTTCCCATTATTATGTGTTCAGAGCTACTGGAGTGTGACTGTTTATGTAGGGTCTTTCGGGGCTTGGACTCTTGGGAGGGGTTTTCTGACCTTCTCTACTGACCTGGACGTCGCAGCCCGTTCCTTCCGCTGCGATGAAAGCCGGAAGGGCTCGACGTCCATGTCGTCATCTGAAGGAAAGGGGGTGCCCAGCGGACTGGGCCCCCTTGGCGTGGTACCCTTTCGGGTGTTCTTTGCCTGCGCTGCCAGTGCCGAAGGCGTGGGGGGCACGACAGACGGCACAGGCAGTGAGGCGAGGGAGGAGGTCGCTGCGACTGCCTCCGTCTCCATCTCCGTGCCCTTGCATGTATTTTGGGCCGGTGGAGAGGAAGCAGTGGATGCAGCGGCATCCCCAACAGATGTTGTTGCCACCACAGCCGCTGCTGGGTGAGCGAGCGGTGCAGTGGCTGGTTGGGCTGCCTTGGGCAACCCTGGGGGGGGCGGGGGGGGCCAAGTCCGACTCGCGGTACTGGGTCCCCGCCGAAACCAGACGCCGCTCCGCCCCCCGGCGAGCCGCGTCGGCGTACCTCCCCAGGGGGAAAGAGGCAAACCTCTTTCGCGCCTCTGGGAACGTGATGTTCTCAGTTACCTTCACATTAATAATCGCCTTCTCCTGCTTAAACTTCTCGCACGTTCGAGAGTAGGCGGCATGGGGTCCCTGGCAGTTGGCGCAGGTGAGGGTTGACGATGGACAATTATCGGATGGATGATCATGCTGAGCGCATTTTGCGCAGGTCAGACGACCACGGCAGGAGTTGGTTCCGTGCCCGAACCGCTGGCACTTAAAGCAGCGGCGCGGGTTTGGAATGTAGGGCCTGACATTACAATGTACAAAACCTGCATTGACGTAATCCGGGAGTGTGGACCGGTCAAAAGTAAGGATAATGTGCTTGGTCGAAACTACTTTGTCATCCCTCCTCATAGTTATGAGCCTCACAGCTGTCACGCCCTGATTTCTCAGGCCCTCCAGCAGGTCAGCATCTGTCTCATTCATCAGGTCTACTTCGGAGATGACACCTTGAGTACTGTTCAGGCTCCGGTGGGGTGTCACTCTGATTTCAAGATTGGCAATGCGAGTTTGTTCAAGGAGGATCTTTGCATGCTGTTGGTTGTGTACTTCAACCAGGATTTCTCCAGTTCTTTGTTTTTTGGCCTTATATTTGTCACCAGTGATGCCCTCCAGAAATTTTGATATTAGGAACACGGACTGTGATGCAAGAGGCTTTTCTTGGTCACTGGATTCCAACACCAAAAAACGGGGGTAGTTATCGGGCTTTGGAAGACTGAGGGTTGGGAGTGGCGGAAATGAACCTTCGGTGCGGCCCCTTTTCAGGGGCCGATCATGTTTGGGAGGGGTTTTACGATTTACCATATGGCATGTAATAGAAGCAGGGGAAGGGGGTACTTTCTTCTCAAACCTTACCCTGATAGCCTGAGAGGTCCCGGAGCTCTCTGCCTGGTAGACAGACAGGGAGCCCATCCGCCAGAGCTTGACCTGGGCTCCGACGGCCACCGTTTGAGGCTTCTACCCTTCACCTTTAAACACATCACCACGGTAGGTTACAGTTTATGTTGGGGGCTCGGGGTCCGCGGTGTCGCCAACACCGTCACCATGAATACTCAAGGTGCCCCGTGCGGGGCGCCCCTTTCTCAAACCATGCTTCTGGACGCAGAATAATTTATTACATTCCTTTGGAAAATCATCATCATCACCCCCAGCCTATCTACGCCCACTGCAGGGCAAAGGCCTCTCCCATTATTCTCCAATTACCTCGGTCCTGTGCCAACTGTGACCAATTTATCCCCGCAAACTTCTTGATCTCATCTGCCCATCTAAATTTCTGCCGCCCCCTGCAACGGTTGCCTTCTCCAGGAATCCACTCTGTTACCCTTAATGACCAGCGGTTATCTTGCCTTCGCATTACATGCACTGCCCACTTCCATTTCTTCTTCTTATATTCTACCACTATATCTTTAACACCAGTTTGCTCCCTGACCCACTCCGCTCTCTTCTTGTCCCTTAATGTTACACCTATCATTTTCCGCTCCATTGCCCGCTGAGTCGTTCTCAATTTAGGTTGAACCCTCTTTGTGAGCCTCCAAGTTTCTGCCCCGTAGGTGAGTACCGGTAAGATGCAGCTGTCATACACTTTCTTCTTCAGCGACAATGGTAGGCTGCTATTCATTATCTGAGAATGTCTGCCATAGGCACCCCACCCCATTCTGATCCTTCTGATTATCTCTGCCTCATGATTGGGATCTGGGGTGACAACTTGACCTAAGTAGATATATTCGCTTACCACTTCCACTGCCTCGCCACCTATCTTAAAATAGCTGTGCTGTCCCGAGGTTATTGATCATTACTTTAGTTTTCTGCATATTAATTTTCAGGCCCACGGTTCCACTCTGTTCGCCCTGTGCGGAAAGCATGCTTTGCAATTCGTCCCCTGAGTTACTTAGCAAGGCAACGTCATAAGCAAATCTGAGGTTACTGAGGTATTCTCCATTAACCCTTACTCCCACCTGTTCCCAATCCAACGTTCTGAATACTTCTTGTAAGCATGCTGTGAATGACATTGGAGAGATTGTGTCTCCTTGTCTGACACCCTTCCTTATAGGGATTTTACTGCTCTCCCTATGGAGGATGATGGTAGCTGTAGACTCATTGTAGATATCCTCTAGTATTCTTACATAATGCTCATCTAACCTCTGGTTCCATAATGCCTGAATGACTGCTAGGGTTTCGACCGAGTCAAATGCTTTCTCATAATCTATGAAGGCTATATATAGGGGTTCAGTATACTCAGCGCACTTTTCTATTACCTGATTGATCGTGTGAATATGGTCTATTGTTGAATAGCCTTTACGGAACCCTGCTTGTTCTTTAGGTTGACAGAAATCTAAGGTTGCAGATATTCGGTTAGCGATTACCTTGGTAAATACCTTGTAGACGAGTGACAGTAAGCTGATCGGCCTATAATTTTTCATGTCCTTCATGTCGCCTTTCTTATGGATTAGGATTATGTTCGCTTTCTTCCAAGATTCCGGTACCATTGCGGTCATCAGGCATTGCGTACACAGGTCTGCCAGTTTTTCAAGTACAATTTCTCCGCCATCCTTCAAGAGGTCTGCTGTTATCTGATCCTCACCACGTGCTTTGCCCCCTTTCATTTCTTTCAAAGCCTTCCTTACTTCTTCGGTCGTTACTGGTGGGCTGTTTATCTCCTCTGAAGTACTGTCTGGTTCGGCAAGTATCGTGGCGTGCAAATGTATAAAATAAGTATCGTGCAAATGTACATGCCAATATTCACAGATGGCGGGAACCGCCGCCGCACAGCAGTTATTCTGCCGAAGTGGAAAGCCAATGGGTTGTCGATATCATTCAGCAGAGCAATTCAGGGTGGTCGTGGCGTGGGCGTCGTTCTTCTCTGCTCGATTCTCACCTACCATGACTGCTGCGAATGCACTTTGTACAGATGGTTAACCAGCACAGCTGGAAGGTGCGGCTCAACCCGCACAGCCGCCACCACTGGCAACCGTTGGCGCTCGAGCACTGCTTCTTGCGGTAGCTCGCTGTTCTCGCGTTCCCTTGCGAAATAGACTCTCTTTCGCTCCCTCGACGCAGCCATCACACTTTCCAGGGTCGCTACATGCCCGAGAGTAGCTTCGACATCTGTAAATCCTGACAACCTCTCTCACCTCACTACAACTTCTCCATAAACATGTTCTCGCGTACGCGCGTAGGGTTTCGCTCGAGGGGATTTCCGCGTACACTAGAATGTCTGAGTTTTTTCAACCTAGCAATGTAAAGTTGTCTTTAAAAGGCCACATGCGGGGCATTGCATCCTTCCTAGATGTCAAAATCGGGACACCTAATGAAACGCGCCCTTTCTTCTTATGCAAAATAAATTTACACTTTTTTTTTGCCTTTTGGTTAGTATGAAGACTAAATAAATGCTTGTTTGGTACGAAAGATTGTGTTGCCAGAAAAACATAGGCACGGCATTTCGGTGTAAACCGCCAAACTAAGGCATAATATGAGAGAAAACGATAGTAGGCATGTGATCCACAAGCTCAATTATCGCACTGAGCTCCTGGCGTGTAATGGAGTACTCGTTCCAACTGGCTTGGGCCGGCAAATCTTACAAAAAAAGAAGCACGAGTAATAAGCTACCAGAACAAGCTCTTCCTGCTTGTACTTCGTGAAAATTGTCGCGGTGTGTGTTATCGCCGTGCTGTATGCCATCTGCGGTGACGGATACGTGCCGTGCTTATTGGCGAGACAAATACATAAATCCCCCATTGTAACAAAATCGCTTTACTTGAAATATCGCTTTATCCAAACTTTATTCTGCTTGACCGCGAACCTCTGACCATTTTCCCCCTGATCTGCCGCCGTGCATGCTTATGTAGTTAACCTTCGTCACCCCACGCTTTTTCTTTCGGGTAATTCTTTTCCGATGTTTGGGATAAGAGTGGGTAACCGGGGGGACCTCGCTTGCCTCCTCACTCGCCTGCATTGCTACCTGAAGCCACTTTCTAAGTTTTTTGCGCCCTGTGCGCTAACTTTTGGTACTTTCCTTTGCGCTGTACAATCGACTTCGATCGTAATCGCTTGTCCCTGCCGCATTTTCACTGTGCCTGTTATTTATTCTAGCTTCCGGGACGCTCTTGTCCCCCCTAAAAAAGCTACCGCCCGCGCAGCTAGTCGCAGCCCCACCAGCTCCGCTACGCCCTCAGTGAAATGTACTCTGTTCCTAACAAACGCCCAGCCCCGGCCTGCACGGTGCACTTCCCGGTTGAGGTCAACTACTTCAAAATTAATTGCTTTAGCGAGCGTACAAATTTCCCTGTTGGCTTCCACAACTGCTCTTGCTACGTGGCCTCCTCTACCCTCAACTTCCGGCACCGTGCAGACCGCGATCCGGACGTCGTCCAAAATCGCCCGGAGATCATTGACACCCTCCCCCACCTGCTTACACCCTCCCCCACCTGCTTCGCTATGCCTCGTCCTCTTCCCTAAAGCACGTCTTTTAAGCCCCCCATTATCATCACTAGGTGCTTCTCTGTCATTGTGTCCCACACCTGCTCTTTCGCCTTCTCCATCACCACGCTAACCATCTTTCCAAGCAGCGTGCTAGCATTAACTCTGTTGTCCTTCCCTACCCTCTTCGTAATCAATTGCTCTGCCCTGCGCATGTTCCAGTCACCCACAAATGGTGACTCCCCGCTACCTTGGTTCTTTTGGCTGCGCAGGTGTTTTTGCCGCCGAGGCTTTCGCGCTGATTGCTTCTGAGTAGCTTTTGCCCGGCGGTGACCCCTTCCCTTCTTCCACGACAGCGTTAGGGCCCTCTCCCTGACCAGCGCTTTAATGTCCGGCCGCTGCCTCATGTTTGGCGGCCCTGGCCTTCACTTGTCTTCCCGCATTGAAGCCAGGCACCCTCGGTGTGCTTGCCCCGTGGCGTACGCAATTGCTTTCCGGAATGGCATCCCTCAGCACACAGACGCTCTCTACCTGGGCTAGCTTCCCTTCCAGCACCTCCCGCTGTTGCCTTTCGGCTTTCAGCTCCTCCACTAACCCGTCAACCTGTACCTTCACTTGCTCCTTTTCCTGCTATACTGCAGAAAACCGCGGCCTCCTGGCGGCATGTAAAAAATCACGCGGCAACAGCAACGAAAGGTTCCACTAGCTAGGTTCCACGTTCTGCTTCGAACGCACGTGGAGCAAGGCCACGTGGTTCTATATACCTTGTAGTCGGCCGCCTCCATTCACGCGTGCCGCCGTCCGTACTGCAGCGCTGGCATCGAGGAACCTTGCATATAGCAGTTGAACGCGATAAATTCAAATCACCTTGCGCAAACCTTTAGTTTGTTTACCTTTCGATGAGCTCAACGGTACAGGAAGAGCACGAGAGGTGAGCGGGAAAGCAAAGGGGGCATTTCCTTGGCAAATGTCTACAAAGACTATCCTCTTTTGATGACATTTGCAACGAAAGGTGCAGATACGCGGCAATTTTTTTACGGCGTTCTTCAACACATACAATTTCCATCGCATGGGCATTTTGCATTTTTCCTTTCTCCAGAGCAGACCTGAACTCAGTGGCAGCAGTAACTTGGAGAAATCCAAAATTAAAAAAGGACAGTGTTGGAAGCGAGATCTTTTTTTTTTCAGAATAACACAAATTTTTCGAATATGCTTTCTATATTATCCAAGGTAATTTTGTTGTTGGCTTACAATAAATTACCCCGCAATGACATGCTTTGGGAAGCCGCAGCGGCCTACTGCGGTTTTCAATCCCCCGCCCTACTAAACTCACGATCACGTGTGGTCGCCCCGCGGCTTGTGAACTGTGTTTATATTCAAGCGATCATTTCTTCAGTGCTTTCGAACATTTCTTCCAGTGCGTTTTACCACTTCTTTTCTACTGAAGTCTGTCCTTCAGACTTCAGTAGAAAAGATCTACTGAAGTCTGTCTCAGGCCTGATGTCGGTGTCCTTTTTTTGTCTCTTTCGTGTTTTATTTTTTTTTGGTCATTTTCACCTGACGTAGCGGGTAAGGTGGTCTGCTCGACAGACATCGTCAGCATCGATAAACGGGTCTCTCTCTCTCTCTCTCTCTCTCTCTCTCTCTCTCTCTCTCTCTCTCTCTCTCTTTCTCGCAGCGGCCTACAATTTTATGGCACCCTTTACAGCGCCCAACAAGTCAGGTTTCCGAGCGCGCGTAGCTTCGTCTAGCTCGACGGCGGCGAATTCGGTCGCCGCTGATGCCTTCGAGCGCAGTGCAATCAGCGCCCCCCTATAGCCCAGCGCTGCCTGTTGAAAACTGCCACGGCCAGCGTGACGCGCCAGCAGAGCGGTCATTAAACATATCAGATAGGGCAGCGGTGGCAGTACGAACACCCTCTTAGACCGGCGTTCCTTGGTTCCCGTCAGCGCCCATACGCGGCGCAGGGATGCAGTTCGGCCACGGCTCCTATGCTCCGTTTACTTTTGCGCGGACCTTTACGTAATGCCGAGGCAATTTGTGAACTGATTTTATACAAGCCTCCTTGGCGCACCTTTCCTCATTCTTCTTCCGTCCTTTCGGAGCTGGTTGCCGGCGCTTGCTGCGATCTCTCCTGGGAGGTGGAGAGCACGTGATGGGCAGCTCGCTGTGTACGTGTTCACGGCATGGCCTAAAATCTGCGTATTCGTAATTCACCCGCGCGAGGCCAGAGAAAGCACGGCTAGACACAATTTTGTGCTTCTTGTTTTCTCTTCCCGAAACGCGCTATTTATTACACTATGTGCAACGGGTTTGACACCTTTCTGTTAGTGTCCAAAGCATCACGCGTTCCTCCTTTCCCCGATCTGCGCGTACTTCGATCTTGCTGATTCCCGCGCTCCGATTTTATCTTGCTGATTTCAAAAACAAGGTACAGTGGCGCTCACTATGACCTACACCGCTCATTAGTACTCACGGCTTTGTACAACTTTTGTCTGGAACCCCGGATTAAAGACCAAGTACCCATTAGGAGCGCGACGTCGTAGTGAATCCAGACTTTTCCTGACGTATATGCGCATAGCCAATATTCTGACGTATTACAGTTAAAACCGCTTATAGCGAACTGCAGTATGCCCCACGACTAGTTCGATATAGCGAAACCCCCCTATAACGAGTTTTTTTTACGAGTTGGCAATACCAGGGAAGCCCCCACCCCCTCCACATCCCCTCGTGCGGAAACCAACACAATAAAGTATGACGTTACCATACACAAAACATTATTGTTATTGCAAGTATAATGCTACTTTCCGCCTCGACTGCCTACTTTGCAAAACAGAGGTGATTCTTGTTTTCACGTTCATTTTGGCGGCGTAAACCAGCGCGGCATTCAATATCAAAGTAATTTATTTATTTAGTTATTTATTTACACAGTACCCACAGCGCCTGAGGCATTACAGTGGGGGGGGGGGTAGGACAACTTAGATCAGAAAAATATAGGTAAGGCAACATCAAAGTCAAGAAGAAGACCACGCAAATCTCGCTCACGTACATGCACATGTAATTGTACAATGCTACTACCACATATATAAAGAAGGCATCATTGTTATATACACTGACAAGGTGGCAAGCTAGGCAGTAATTTTACAACGCTACTACAACATAGTAAAGATGGCATCATTGTTACGTACACTGATAACATGGCGAGGTAGGCGGTTCCAATCACTAACGGTCTGAGGAAGGAAAGATCTCTTAAACACATCAGTTTTACAAGAGAATTCACGGACCTTAAACTCTTGATCTAAGCGCGTAGATTTGTAATGCGGTTCCAGCATATACAGTTCACGTCGTAGTCCGGTGCTGGATGGTAGATTGAATGAAAAAACTTTAAGCGAAGTCTTCTACGGCGGCATTCTAGAACTTCCCATCCCAATGCATCCTTCGTTTGTGTTGCACTGAAATCCATCGTGTAATTTCCGGAAACAAAACGAGCTGCTTGGTTTTGAACTCGCTCTAGTTTAGAGCTGTTTTTAACGGTCCATGGGTCCCAAACCGTGCAGGCATACTCCATAACAGATCTGACGATTGATTTATACAAAAGTTCCTTTGAAACTTGAGGAAAATGTTTAGCATTCCGGCGAAGAATTCCCAAAGCTCTGCCGGCTTGAGCTGCAACGTGATCCACATGACGATTCCAAGTGAGGTCAGGCGTAAAGAAAACCCCTAAGTATTTATATTCCAAAACCTGTGTTAATACAGTATTGTTTATGCTATATGAAGTAATCTGTGTGATTTTTTTTCTGGTAAATGTCATATGAGCACATTTTGCCAAGTTTAACTGCATTTTCAATTTTTCACACCACAAGTTAATTCGTTCTAGATCTTGCTGCAAGACACCAGAATCCTCCGTGCGGTAAATAGTCCTGTACAAGACACAGTCGTCCGCAAACAGTCTCATATTTGAAAAAACTCCATCAGTAATATCATTAATAAAAATAAAAAATAGCAGAGGACCTAATACGGACCCTTGAGGTACACCGGATGTAACTTCCACCGGAGAAGACTTCATCCCATTAACTATTACGAACTGTCTTCGCAGCCTTAAATATTCCTGAATCCAAGAGATTACCTGTGGGTTAATGTTGTAGCTTATAATTTTTTAATTAAGAGGGAATGCGGAACAGTATCAAAAGCTTTTCTGAAGTCCAAGAATACACAATCAACAGAAAATCTTTCATCCAATGCCTCAGCAAAATGGTACACAAATTCAGTTAGTTGAGTTACACATGACAAACCTTTTCTAAAACCATGCTGTTTAACATTGAATAACGAGTTTGCATTCATGTATTCAACAATACTAGTATATAAGACATGTTCCACAATTTTACTGACAACGCAAGGTTGAGATACTCCTGTATAACTTGAAACAATGTCACGAGGGCCCGATTTGTGGATTTGAACAACCCCTGCGTTTTTCCAATCCTCTTGAATACAAGAATCATGCAAGGACTTATCATAAATAATTTTTAAGAAAGGTGCAAGCGACTGTGCACAAAGTTTTAACATGCTGTTCGAAAGGCCATCAGGTCCACCGGCTTTGGAAACATTTAAATTACGCAGAAAACATTCAATCCCACGTGTACTGATTAGAAGATCTTCCATAACGCCTGTACCGCACCGTAACAATTGGTTGTTATCTGTCGTACTCGTTGTCGAAAAAACAGAACGAAAGTATTGATTGAAAGATTCAGCTTTTTCAAGGTCGTCGCAAACAAAGCCGTCGCTAATCTTAAGAGGGGGTATAGACAAGTTATCTTTTCCGTTTCGTTTAACATGTTTCCAGAATTCCTTCGCATTATCTTGTAACCGTCTGTGAATAGTACTGAAAAAGGTGTCTTTCTCTGAACGGAGTACAGACTTGAATTCATGCGTTGCTCTCTTCAGCTTCTCAAGATTAAATTCAGTAGACCGTTGTTTATAAGCCCGATAAAGTTTTTCTTTTTTCCGGGAAAGACAACGAAGTTTCTTAGAAAACCATGGCTTACTCTTACTGCGTCTCGACGTCATTACCCATGACGGAACATAGCGCTGGCGCAGCTCCAATAATTTTTCCTTCAGCTTTGACCACAAGTGTGTTGCGTTCTTAGACTCAGCTTCAATTTCAAAAACTGTAAGATACGCCCGGATGGCATCGTTATTCCCATCTACATTCGCTTTCCCGTATTTATAAACATGTCTACCTTTACTGCCAACCGTTTTGACGTACCCCAATATCATTTCACTGATTACTGCCCCATGGTCGCTTATTCCAGGGATCACAGTAGTAGAAAGGACTATTTCAGGCGTATTAGTCAAAATCAAATCCAAAATATTATTCCCACGTGTCGGTTCTCCCACAAGTTGGTGTAGTGAAAACACATCAATTAAGCTTTCCATTTCTTGAACAGAACACCGTGCCGCAGCAGGAGAACAAGGCTTGTGACTCCATTCTACAGTAGGTAAGTTAAAATCACCTCCAATAACCATACAGTCGCTTTTTATCATTTCAGCTGACTGAGCAAGCTGAGACAGCACACCTGCGGACGACTGGGGTGGTCTATAAAAACTGCACACCGACTATGCTTTTCCATTGTCAAGCATCAACTGACACCAAACGGCTTCGCACGTTCCTGCATCTGCATTAACTTCACACGATGATATTGTGCTATCTACCAATATGAAAACCCCGCCTCCCAACGAATTCCGGTCCTTTCTGTAACACGTATAACAATGCGGGAATATTTCACTGTTCATGACGTCTGTATTCAGCCATGATTCGCTGCCGATAACCATAGATGGTTTGACCATATCGACCAAGGCTTGAAATTCATCAACTTTATTTTTGATGCTTCTGCAGTTAATGACGAGAAAAGAAATAGTTGCACCATTACTATGCTTGGGTCATGTAGCTGCAATTACTTGCCCAGTTACCTCGTCATACGTGTACTTTGTGTCGTTAATGGTCAAAGTATCATGCCTAAGTCTAACTTTGTCTCCGTCCTGCCTTTGCGATTTTGCGTACTCCCACAGATGTTTTCTTTTCCGCCGCATTGTCTCAGAAAAATTCTCAGAAATACTGATGAGCATTCCCTTCAGTTTCTTCGCACTACTCAGGACCCGTTGTTTCTCTTTAAAAGAAGAAAAAGTTTACAATCAAGGGGCGGTTTTTCCCAGCCCTAAATTTTCCCAGTCTGTGGGCCCGCTGCAATGTGACTGACGGGATATCCAGAAGTGATTCACAAATGCCGCTAACGTGCTTCTCCTACTCAACGTTTGGTTCTTGGGCATTTGTGTCTGCTACTCCATAAAAAATTAAATTGCAGCATCTGCTGCGGTTCTCGAGGTCATCAACCTTTGCCATAAAAGAATTCAGCACCCGCCTCTGGTCTTCGGTTTCTTTTCTACAATCCATCACCATCGATTGCATTTTTTCGATGCCAGCAAATTTAGATTCGAGAGAAGACATTCGGCTGCCGAGATTCGCTATGCCCTGGGTGTTCTGCGCCTGCGCTTGCTCTATCGATTGTAGTTTTACGAGGATCACGTTTTGACTAGCCAACACATCTTGCAGAGTAGGGCCAGGGTTTATCTCTACATCCCCGCAAAGAAGAAGTAATATGAAATAAAATGACGCACGTTTCAGTAAACAAAAATGACATCGGCGGCGCCTACTACATCCTATTTCCGAATGCACAATCACATAAGCATACAAGCAATGGCGTGGAACCGGCAAAATGAATACTACAAATAAACGCGGTAAGTCGTAATTACCAACCTGCAAAAGCAGCAACAACCACGTGAACGGCATCGCTCTCGCCACGCCGTTTCCACGCCCCGTCGAAGCATCGGTGCTCGCCGTTTTTATATGCTCGCTGATCAGCTGATATTGTCCCCAATGTTTGTGGACTGGTGCCGGGCATGTACCGATGTCAGCGGGACGCATGTCGACCAGCGCTCCTCGTCACAAGGTGTCGTGGCACCGTTGTCCGATCCGTTGACGCTATGAAGTGGGCCGAATTCGCCGTTGCAAATACTTGCGTTCATTGTAGTACTGGAATGGATGTCGCCAACCTGCAAAAGCAGCAACAACCACGTGAACGGCATCGCTCTCGCGAAGCATATCAACTGGCGAAAGCGCTTCCTTAAGAGGCGGACGGCTTCCACCTGCGACATCCTCTGCCTCTGCTTTCAGTAGCGCCAGCAGCCGTGACAGAGGGGCTAACAGTGTCGGCAGCCTGGTCGTCGACAACACTAAGGAAATCCCCGAAGGAATTCTATGGTTCCGTTTTGTTGTGCGGAGTTGCACTCACGAACAATTTTCAACTAGCCCGGCTTTCCACCTTGCTTCAGTTACGGAAAGTGTCGGGCGGCATGTATCTTCACGTGAGGCTCAACGTCTCAACCACAGTCCATCAACATTAACGCTGTGATGCCGTGCGTTTCGGCGGCAATCCTGGGTTTGCCGAGTTCGATATATCCGGTGTGACCTTCGTTTTAAGAAATATGTTTCACGTGTATTTTCTTAACTCATTTATTTTTTTTCCATATATACCATAATTCGCTCTATCCGGGTTCATTGTAATTGGGTTTGACTGTAATCGTCTTATTACTAATGAGCCGTGTCGGTCATAGTGAGCGCGGCAGAATCTAATTTTATGCGTAAAAGCAATATGCTTGAATCCGCCAGCACTGTAATTGAACGTGTTTCAAAAACGCTGATAACTTATAAAACTGCATTTTCTTTGTCACATCATAACAGACAGCTTTGTATTTTCCTGCACTTAAACTTCTATTAAGCTGTTGCGATCAAGTTGTTTGCTGTTGATAAATGGAAACCCTAGCTTGGAAGCGCCGTAACAGTAAAAAAATACCGCACGATAATAATGCCTGCCTTGTTTTTGCTCTACAATCGAAGCTCTTTCTGCTGAAAAGTTCTCTTTTGACTTTATTTGCCGCCAACGACGGCTTTTCGCAGGAGTTTTTTAATCGTGTTTTCTTAAAATGCCTAGTAAAGTCCTGTAACAATGCACAGGAGCGGTTCCAAATTGCTTGCTTTATTAACTGATTTGTCACAGTGACCAAACTATGCTCTTCTGAACTTGACTCTGGGTGAAAAATGATTTTATGGTTTCAGACTACCCGAAAATTTCCTCGCAATAGACGACTTTCTTATTGTTCCCGTGCGCAAAACGACCCATATGTTTCAATCAGCAGAATTATCGTACTCTGAGTAGTCGAAACACTGCGAACAAAAAATGTCGCATAACGATATTTGAACATGGCTGCACCTGGAGGCGTATTATTCAGTTTGCCACGTTTTATGGTTTACAGAATTCCGCCAGAGTAGTTTAAAAAGCTTCGGCTTACAAACATTTGGTTCAGCAGAAGTTTGGAAAGAAATACCTATATCCGTGGTTTTAACCAGAGACAAAAAGTAAACAATAGGACAGCTGTGGAATTAGGCGATGTTTCTCTGCGTTTTCAACAAAATGCTCGTTGCTACGGACAGATAGAGGCACGTCACTGATATGATTTTTGGCCTCTGAAGCTAAAGCTTCCATAAACACCCAAAATAAAGGCTTTACTACGTGCCATATTTTGGGGAGACTTAAAGATTAGCCGCGCAAGCGAAACTAATATGGAGCCATCTTCTACATTGTGGAGTTTGCCGCAAGAGTTCCTGTTGCGGATAAACATAATGGCAGCTTTCGTTTCGGGAAACTACCTTATGATGTTAGAGCAAAGCTGCCAAAAGTGTTCTTCATGCGTGAGGAAATTAGAGGAGAGGATACCTCCTATTTTTGGTATTCTATCAGCAATATTCACCCAACCGACCTAAGCGAGTGTCGGCAAAAAAGCTCTTTTGGTTTATAGGTAGGTATGCGTTATTAATAGAATTCACGGTAAAAGTTCTGAATTAGAAGCGCAACGGAAAGCCACAGAAGGTGCAATAATGAAAGCTGAAGCTAACAAAACTGACGAACAAAAACGTGGCACTAAGGTTGGTTAAAAGTAGACAATTTTACTTCTTTTATTAGCATTTCAACTTTTTTTGTTTCTAGTGGCATGGCAATTTTCTTATGGGCTTTTTAATAATTTGGTGCTGGAAACAGTATCAATTTCACCTGGCAGTTTGTTGTTGAGCGTAAGCCAAAATCTTTTGTTCGAGCAAGCGAAGGCAGCAGAAGGCCTGGCTTGGCCTTCGTAAGAGATGAAGTCGCAGGCTGCATTTTCTCCGACCATGGCATCCCAATCGACGGCATAATTCGTGCTTTTTTCTCCAGTTCGTCTTCGTCACTGGCACCTACGGGTTCTGCGCACCTGATTTGAGAAATGATCTCCGCATTCGTCAGCGTAACGAGCAACCCACAGCCGAGCGCAAATTAGCGTGGGCGTCGTGAGGAACGCCGGGCGCCAGCTGAGAGGCTCCCCCATTCGTCGTCGTCGTCGTCGTCGTCGTCTTCGGCGCGGTGGACCTGCGGCGTGCCGGTTGCTACAGTGCTCCCCCCGTAGAGCCAGAGAACATCGTGTGTTTCCCACGTGACGCTTTTCGGGGCTTGAGCATGAGAATTCCATGGCGGGTCATTCAGACGCCGCAGACATGTGTGATTTGGAGGAATGCGACGTAAGTGAGCTTGACTCCGTCCGCGGCGGCGCTGTTCTGGCGGCCGTTATTAGCGAGGGTGATCCGTCTATGGCTGCCGGTGTTAATGTGGAGATAAACTAGGTCGACACACTGTGCTTCTGCTTCTCCTGCCTTGCACCACTTGTAAAAGCAGCTTCAATATGTAATTCCGTATTGCGAAAAACGAGAAACCAAAAAAATTGTTTAATAGAAAAGGAAGTATCCGTTAGGTATTGATGTCTTCCCAAGAATGTTTTGTCTTTTTTTCCTCGATAATATTGCCATATATGACCATTGCCACCAGATTTAGTTGTTTACAAATGCTTTGCCTCTGTAAGTGGACCGTTGAAAATTTGTTATCATTTTTGGCCAGGTGGCTCAATCTGGGAACAGAGATACAGACACACCGACAGCCCAAAGGCTTGAAGTTTTAGCAGTTCAAGAAAGACCACCCTTTTTAAAACTGATGCTCAGTTTTGCCTCTCTATGTTTACACTGCATTGGCGTTAGTACAGACCCGCTGTCACTTGATCTAGTGCAGTAATGTTCAAAATAAATAAAGCTGCGTCTGAATGGCTGTAATTTGACAGAAATGCTAAATTCAAATAAATAGCGAAATAAACTCAAATAAATAACAAAATATCTTGAACACGTTATTAATTTCGGACCCGGTACAGACAATCTAATCATCAAAATTGTGTTGTAAATTAAGAGCAATTTGCGAGAAGAAGTTTTAGGTCACAGTTCACATGTCAACTGGGTACCAAAAAAACCTCCAGTCATAGACACATCGTTCTGAAGAGGTGACGGCGTGTGGGAGCTCCTCTCAATCCACAGGTCTAATTGGTCTGCAGCGAAAAAAGCAACCATTGGCTAAACAACAACACCGAAAAGGTCCCACCAAAAATTGTATTAACTATACAGCAGCGTACCACTGTCCTTGAAGAAGAAACTGCATGACAGTTGCATCTTACCGGTACTGACCTATGGGGCAGAAACTTGGAGTCTCACTAAGAGGGTTAAACTTACATTGAGGACGACTCAGCGAGCAATGGAACGGAAGATATGTGTAACATTAAGGGACAAGAAGAGAGCGGAGTGGATAATGAAATAAGTGAGTGTTAAGAACAGAGGAAGAAGAAATGGACGCAGGCAGGGCATGTTGTGCGAAGGCAAGATAACCATTGGTTATAAAGGGTAACAAAGTGCATCCCTTGAGAAGGCCAGCGTGATAGGGGGCGGAAGAAAGTTGGATGGGCAGATAAGATCAAGAAGTTTAGCGGGGATAAATTTGTCGCAGTTAGCCCTGGACTGGGATAATTGGAGAATAACGGTTTAGGCCTTTGACCTGAAGAGGGAGTGGATAGGCTGATAAGGATGAATATGATAATGATAATGATGAAACGGGAGTATCTTTCAAGTAAGGAACCCGAATCAAAGCTTAAGGTTCAGGCCGGCCGTACAGAAATAACGTTTGTAGTAATAGGCCCCCAAACATTTTTAAACAGACGATTGCGAGCAATTAGAGATTAAACGCCTAAGGAAAGTCAAGATATTTAACTCAAAATATAATCATCCTTTAAAAAGAGTAATATTTCTAGCTCAGGATGGCCGCCAAGTAATTAACATTACTAGCGCAATACTGACCATGACAAGCGCTTTCCATGATAGAATGAATTACCAGGATTTTTACACTTTCGCATTTGGACAAACACTTTGCTCTGTTTATCTACAAATATACGGTCTTTGTAATGTGTACATATAACTTAGCATATTTCCAGTATATAAGTAAGTGTATTCATATTATGTTGTATATCAGCTTGAAAGACGTTTACTGCATGTAAACGCCTGATAAGGTAGCAAAATCGTACCAAATTAGGTTGTTTGTATAAGGTCAAGTGCGTAACCTTTCAATTTTGCTCCACGTCTCAGAACCATGAAGCTCGGCACATCTTGCATAAAATTACCTGTAAAGATTATCAAGACCACATGACACTGCCAGCTTTTAAATTGTATCCTACGTTACGTCTGCTACCGTGTGCTCCAAATGAACGCAATTATAGAGTGCAGGCCGTGTAATATAGCAAGATGAATATCGTAGTTTTTGCCACGCAGCATTTGTTGTTTTTACTGTTTCGCTGTGTTGAGTAAGAAGCTGCGAATCAATGCCCCAAAACATGTATATGCGAAATATACCTCCCGGTTTTCCACAAACTTAAAATGGGGTCGATTAAAGTTCCCATTAGTTTTCAGTTAAATCTCGGCATTGCTGGAGGAGAATAAGGGGAGCGACGCTACAGGGGCGTCCCCTGCAAAGTATGCAGCGGCTACCGTCGCGCCACTAACCATAAGCTACTTCTCATTATCGCGCGTGCAGCCGCAGGTGTTGTCATTCAGTGCACAATCCTGGAGGGAAGAGGAGCTTCGGAGAGGAAAGGAGGAATGCCAGAGAAGAGAGGAGCGTCGGAGAGGAGAGGAAGAATGCCTCGCATAGTACATAGGGTTCCCGTACGGGAAGATGACGACGGTGGTTGAATGCGAAGCCATCTCGTGATGGATTCTTTGGGTGGCCAATCACTCGGAGCCACCTGCCACAATCATCATCAGTGCTGCCTGGCCAGGCATGTGCAGTGGGGGTGTGGACGCCGCACAACGCCGCCCACACAACGGCGGAGGCAACAGGCTCGACCATGCGCTGCATCGCATCTGAAAGAAAAACAGCAGTGAGCACAAACACTCTCAAATGCCTGTTTATTTTGAATCACCAGATTGTAAATATAAAGCGTTTTATGCGTAAAAAATAGTACGTTTATACACCCGTACCCCGTTTACGCGACTTATTCGAAAACACCTATATTATTTCGCCACCTGTACGACAAAACGGATCCAGACACCAATTCATCTTGTCTCCCCCATCCCTTTCTTTTCCTTCTGCTTGATTCTGTAGTGTACCCACCCTGCAAAGATGGCTACAAATACAGTAAGCAAATACACGTGATCGCATGCGCTGTGGTTTTTCTACTTAAGCAGTGTCAAACCAAACGTGAGGCGAAGCATACCAGGGTAACAGAAACCAAGCGTCGTCAAGATGCTTCAAAGGATTAATTAACACCCCGCTTTAAAATAAAACGAACGGCGTCGGTTAGCATTTATCTCGGCTAAAAAGAAGCTAATAAATTTAGGTTCGCGGAATCGGTTGGCAAAGAAGGCAGCAGTGCGAGGGCTCGTTACAGTAGAGCCGATTGTTCTGCAGCCATTCTGTGAGATGGCTCAGCGAGCAGCGATGGCGCGGAAGTCATCGAAAAGGAGCTAGACTCGGTTGGGCCCGGACAGGCCGTAATTCTATGAGCCGTGACCGTGACATCCGTGGCTCGAATAGGGAAGTCCGAAGCCACAACTAAATGAGGGGAGCAGAAATTCCGCTGTCTGCCGCGAAACAACATGGAAGAAAGGCCGCCAGGGAGAAAAACTGCCCACGAGTCTAACTTAATTAAGGGCCATTGGCGTGGCCCCCTGAAATGCGCTGACGCCAGACGTCGGCCGGACGAAATTGCGGAGCGTCGGTTTCCTATTGCACTTGAGAGCGTTTGCTTGTGAAAGTGTTTCCCGGGCGTGCGGGCCCGAAAGTCGACCCGAGCCTGCGTTGGTGGTGCGGGAAGAAAGGAGAAGGACTCTTCGGCGTCTACCCTGAGTGGTGGCGATGAGACTTCGAGCTAATGCGGTTGGTTTCTTCGAAAGCCAAATAGGGGAGCCGAGTTTCCCCACAAGCTGTTTTGCTGTGTCGCCTCAACTGGCCTGGAGTTGGCGTTTGCTTCGTCACTTTGACGCATCTCGACTCCCTACTTATCGATTTCACAGTCCTCCTCAGTGTGGGTGTGTCCCAACATGCTGCCGGAAGTGCCCGGAGTGGAGCTTCATTGCTGCGTGTGTAAATGGCACCAGCGTGGGAGGTTATCGTGTTAATACATTCCTCAGTTTCCAGCACCAGGACATTGTTCAAGCTTACACTTTAAACGTCGATAGCTGCTGGGAATGGGAGTTCATAGCGCTTGTTTGACTGACTTGACTACTGGTTCTGTTCGTTTGCAATACATATTATATCACTACAATTCCTATATTTTAATATTCTAAGGGAGAAGATAGCTAGGTCTAATTCGTGGTTCTTGTGGTATGCGGAATGTGTTTCGGCTGTATGGTATCAGATTGTTTTTCGTATTCTGGCTGGGGCCGTAGTACGCATAATATGTCAGATCGCAACGATCCTTCTAATGATTACTCAGGGTTTTTTTCTATGCTTCGAAGTTCCACAACCAAAAATGTAAGCAGAAGTGTGGCGCGTGGTTTTTGCGACACAGTGTAAAGAAAGGGCCACACAGGCTGGAATTTGAAGACGGACATTATACGGTCGTAATATTCCTGAACACTACAATAATATTGTAGCGTTATTGTTCGAACTTTGCGCGATACCAATTCGCACCAAAGCTGGAGCAGCTGGCGTGTGTTTCATTTTGGTGGATAGTGCGGACTCTGCTTTTTGATGTAATGAAACACCGACACAACCTTTACGGGCTATTGAGCTGCTGGTCTGGTGAAAGATGTTTAAATTTTATTTCTACAGCGAAGCCCGGGATGCTTGGTATAAAAATGTTCACTGTTTTAGCGTCCAGAAACTTCCACTCATATCGTGCTAACCAAGACTGTTAAGTCGCGCGTTTTAGGGCCGAGGAAAGTGGTTTCAATAATCGCGTTTTTGCGTTTTGCTTAGGAGCATACTTTCATGGTAATGATTGAAAATACATTGCCGGTAAAGTTCTTGGTCAGTGAGCTCCTGAAATATACCCCGACTCTGGAACCTGTATAAGTTTGATACTGCAGTGCCAGCAGCTGACTCATTTTTTCCTCTCAGTTGCGTAGTTATAAAATTGAAAAGATGTCCAAAGAGAAGAGCCAGATTTAGCTCAGCCAGGAAAAAAAGCGCGAAGTTCACTAGCTTTCCAAAGTAACAGAAGCCAGTAAAGTCGAAAAAAATATTTCGTTACTTCAGGTATCAACAGATCAATTTCGTATAGCTTTCACTCTAATCCGGTAATAATGTCCGCTTCAGAAGAGAACTGTAAAGTCCTCTAAAACCGCAAGTAGCTAGCAGTTGTTGCGGAACCACAAGAGAGTGCTCGCCTCTCAGCCTTAATATACGATGTTATTTTTCGAAAGACAAAAACATCATAAATGACGTCCGCAGCAACACGCACGTCAAAGGGCAATGTATTTCTGGAATAATTTGTTTAGAGATACATCAGTGTACTTGGGGAATACTGTGGCTTATGACCTTTAAAAGAAGACTAGAATTAACGCAGCTTTCTTGCGCTACAAAACGGTTTCGAAATAGTCGAACTCCACAAAGTTCATGATCTCATCTCAATCAAGACGGAGAAGCTTAAAGGAGGGCACTTGTTGTGCCACAATTTCTTGAGGACCTTGATTTTTAATCCCCTCTGGTTCAACTTTAACACGCAGCACCCTCTCTTCACTGTCTCTCTTATGTGCCAAAAAACACCCGCTATGCGCTGGCTGTCTATCAAGCACAATACTGCTGTCGTAGCAACAGCTTTTCGAAGGTGGCATCGATTATTGGGGTAAATGCAGCAGTGGTTTTTTATTTTTACGATTTTTCCAGTTTGGGGCAAAACAAAGCACAAATGAACACTTTGGATAGGATCAGCTGACGTTTCCAACATAATTAATAGGTGATGTGCAACGAAATACCCACCGCTACGGCGTGCTCATATTCCCTAGCTGAAAAAGGAACGAAAGCACCAGTGACGGACAGAAATCAAGTTTTTTCTCGAATCAGAGCTTGGTACCACCTCGTTTTTCGTATTCCAGTGGAGCTGGTAATAAGTGTGCTAATATACTCAAGATAAGTGGGCTAGTTTACTAAAGCGCCATTTTGCGTGGAAGGTGCCTCTTAATGAGTGAAATAATAAATACGGGAAGACATGAGGCGGCACATCCTCATTGCCACTGTACCTTTGAAGTCTTGAACATGAGCTTAATTATGACTGTGGCTTTGAAGTATGAAGTCTTAAACTTCAGGTTAGTTGTTAGGAGTAATTCCCATTCTAAAAAAGCAGATGATTTGTAGAAAATTATTTGAATCCCGTAAATTCATAATGTGTCTTTTCGGTGCGGAACATTTCCGTGGATACTATTATAATAGAACAATGCGAGCTCGCAGTTTACAGCGGCACACTCTGCATAAGGTTATCTCAAGCGATTCACTTAATACGCATGATATTCGCGGAACGTTGGTGAATGTACAGCGTACAAAATGAGAATTCGTATAGTTTGGCAGCGGAGGAGGAATAGACTTCACTGGCGCCATAAAGGACTTCGGGAGATCATCCTAGGCTTGTCCCAACGTCATGAGGTTCCATTGGTCCTTAAGGCATCCTCTGCTAAGGATATGAGCTGGAGCTGAGCCTCCGCTTCCCAGGCCGTGATGGCTATCTCCCAGGGGCTGGGGCGATCTCGCAGTCATGCGGTGTGTTGAGGTGCTGGAAGGTTGGGCCGGGCAAGGACCATGTGGTAGATGGTGCCGCGTTGGCAGTTAGGACACGAGGGTCAGTGGTAAAGCTGGAGGTAGAGCAGATTCATTCTGGATGGTTTTAGGTAGGTGTTACTCTGGAGCAGACGCCACTTCAATTCCTCCCTCTTGTCATGTGAAGGATGACGTGGTGGTAGAGTGTGACGTTGCTTCCTATAGTGTTTTCTGAGGCTCGTAAAGATGGGGAGTGGGGTAGGTAGGTCCAGTCGCTCTTACGGACCTTCGCCTCCGAAACCATCCCACGCGCACTACATTCTTCTCGTGTCAAGTGAGGGGCTCAGGCATCACCCCTCACTTTGGTGTCAGTACAGAACGGAGTCGGGATGATGCTGATGGTCTGTTTCCCTCCACGTGGTTGGTGGGTGTCCAAGATATGATGAGCATCAGGGCAAATTAGAACAGGTAGGTAGGCATGACAGGAGTCTTCGCAGTGGAGCAGACGTAACGGCGGTGTTAGATGATGGCGAGAGCCAATGCACCTGCTCCCCAATCAGAATTTCTTCTTTTGTAGGGGCGCGAAGAGAAGCGACATTCGAGTTGTCTTCCCCAGTACACGCCACGGTAATGAATTCACCTGCACTGACGAGGGCTGCGTCTGTGTAGGCTTCTCTGTGAGGGACTATGTACTAAAGCATCTTTCTGGGGTCTTTGGCACGGGATTCTGGTTTGCTGTTGTGCTTCGTTGGGTGCATGTTTTTTAGTATCGGCGACGTCGATTACGGACCTCCAGGCAGGTGGTATTTTCCTGGGTGCTTCACCAACGTGGTTGGGGTTGAGGTTAAGTTGAGTGGTGAGCCTCAACCAATACCGCAAGATTGTGGTGGGTGCCCAGCTCTATAAGCCTCTGCGTGGATGACGATGCTATAAGATGCAGTGCTATTTTTGTAACGTTCCAGAGTATAGTTTCCAGTCGACCTTGGTCAGCGTTTAAGAATATGTCGTAGGGAGTCAGATGGACTACTCGGGAATGGCGAAGGCTTGTACCTGACGTAATGTTTCTGCCTCACTCATCTCGCGATGTGTAGTGGTAACCCTCCGAATTATGTGGCCTGGTTTGTCGAAATGTTGCTTGGAGAGGTTGTTCTGATGGGTTCATACCTTGTTGTAGTGTATGTGGAGACCCAGAACACGGACTGGCTTGCATGTAGGGTGTACCTTTTGGTCTTCAATGGTGAGGTACACTTGTTTGATTGCAACGTCTTGAGTATTCCCTCTCTTTATAAACAGTAGCTCTGTCGTTTGGGATGCACATGTGAGGCCCATGACATGCACATGTTCAGTAATTATGTCGGCGGCTTCTTGGAGTGTACCTTGTAGCTTGTCCAGGGCGTCCAGTTTGGGGGTCATCTGCACAGAATGCGCTAATTTTTGGCCGTAGGTGGAGAAGAAAGAGATTAACAAGGTGTGGAGAGAGGTCTGCCCATTGCGGGTGCCCCTGTCACTGATCACGAAGGTGTCCGACACCAAGCCACCTATCTTGATTTGAGCTCTGCGTCTGTGTAAAAATAAGCAAACGTTCTTTAGGCGCCCTCACCGCAGTGAGTGCTGTTTAGTGTAGCAAGAACCCCTAATTTAGCACGTTATCAAAAGCGCCTTTTATGTCCAGTGCCAATACACCTCTGTAGGTGTATGGGTGTTGTTGTGAAACATGTGTTCTTCTAGTTGGAGGAGCGCGTCCTTGCCTGTAAGGTTTGGGCGGGAGTCGATCTTGTTATATGGGAGTTGCCCTGTCTCTTCGAAGACATTTTGTAGTAGGGCTTGAATAATTTTCTAATTAACATGCTCACGCAAGAATTGAGAGATATTGGTCCGAGATTTCCATGGGTGAGCACATTGCTTCCTCCTGGATGAAAGCGGCACTTGAATGTTTCCATTCCTCGGGAATGAAACCTTATCCCAGGTTTGGTTCATGTGTTGAGGAGTGATTCCAGGTTGGCGTCTCTGTCACAACATCCCTTGCCCTCTCGCGCGAACGAAGGAGGCGCGACAACAGTTATTTATATTTGCTGGGTGCCGACCCGTGCGAGTGCACGTGTGCTGAAGTTGCTGGAGTGAACGAGAGAACGGTTGCGCATGAGTACGTCTTAAACTAAATATTTTTACTTCATGAACAAGACAAGATTACATGGAGACAAACAATGCTTGATAAAAAAACCTTTACCCGGACATCAGCTTTGTGCACGGAGGCGCTAGGCTGGGAGACGCGGAACAATGGGCGCTCGTGCGCCCTCGATGGCTGACCCACGGTGAGACAATTCACAATGCGAGAATACAGAGACACTCTTTGGGGAAGCATACATCATAACACTATGCAACAACTACAACAACAACAAAAAAACATAGCAGGTACGAAAGCTGTACGCAAGAAAGAAAAAAACTAGGAGAAGGAATATCTTTACCCAAGGCGTAGCTATGGGTAACCGCGGGCCAAAAGTCACGGTGAACGGAAATGACGCACACTCACGGCGAAATCAAGTCAGCTACGCCAGGCAGCCGCTTGCGTTTTTCGAAAATCAGGGGTGCGGAGTCTGCTCGGCCTTGAGACCCGCGACGACGAGGCAAACTCGATTCCGTAGATGAGGCGTTGGTTATTCCGCCGCAAGCCTATCGACGGACTTCGCTAAAGCCGCGTCACCCCCGGACCCTTCCCAGCGTGTTACACGTTGAAAACATTTCCAGTCGACAGCCCTAAGGTGGCGCTCGCACTCCCTTAAATAAACTTCGCCTGAGTGCCCTACTGTCCCGCACCTTTTTTTTTTTCTCTCTCTCTGGGCCTCTGCCACAACACCGCATCAAAGCATCGTTGCAACGCGCACTAAGGGACCTGACCACAGTCCCGCCAGACCACTTTTAGTCGGCTGTACGCGCCCATTCACGCACCACCACCTAGCGCACAGAACTATTCCAGGTTTCTGTGCACCGTTGGTGCTCCCCACTGACACACCCTAGGTCCACGTACGCGCACACACGCAAAACTAGAAACATCCCACACTTCGTTCACTGGAAAATCCAGTAAACAAACGCATCTTCTGCTAAAGCACATTTCTCGTGCTTAGAAGACACACGTGCCCTCCACTACTTACAAAAAGAATGAAAAGTGAGCGCGCGCTTTTGTTACGCGTGCCCTTCCGATGCGACACAGTAGTGTTCATGTAATGCTCAGTCACGCTCATCAGAATAAAAGAAACTTCTGTACGCAGGAACACCAAACTCTCTTCCAGGATGTAAACTAAAACAGGAAAGACGCCTTTGCAGGCACGTTCCCGTGTGGTGCGGTGCATTAGTACTTCGTCGGCTCTCCTGTTTTTTTTTAGTTTATATCATTGAATAACGTTGGCTACTCCTTCGTGCAGATGCTCGTTTTAATCAGATAAGCGTGACCGTGCCTTACATGCAAATTATCTGTATCGCATCGGAACGGCACGCGTAACAAGAGCACGCGAGCACACGATGTCGCGACATTGGCTGCGCGGAACGCAAGGCCGCTACCACGGCCGCACAAACACGCTCCTGCGCTCCAGGCTCGCGCCGCACCGCTCTCTCTGCTTATTGGCAACCGGAACCAGCAACCTTATGGACGAAACGCTCTCATACTCGTGGTATACAGCAATGCAACACCTAGCTTCCACGGGCGTCCACTGGTGGCGCTGCATGTAGTGCAAGCCACGAGCTTGCTGCGTCGCGTTTCAATCCGTGAGCACTGTGCATGCATGACAATCCTTACAAGGCTTTCAGCCTTACTATAAAGGAACAGAAGCAACCTTACACTGAAATAATGTTAAACTAGGCCTATTAAATATCCCTAGGTGGTAGAAATCTGTGGCCCCAGATTTCAACTGTGCCAGCATATTCTCTGGTCCAGAGGGTGCGAAACGTAGTTACGGCTTTTAAAGGAGCCACGAAGAGAAAACGCAAGTTTGGTTCATTCAAACGATTGCGTTGCTAGAATCATGCTGACACCATTTGTAACGTAAACTTCACTCAATAAGCTACAAATTAGGAACAAAAGAAATGGCCATGCGACCCACTAGCTCATTTCCCGCCACAGAACCTATGTCATACCCGCCAGCTCTGCAGTTTGCGGAGGGCGGCAACAGCAAACGGGAATTAGGCAGAGCCTATAAGCTTGCCGAACGAACTATTTGCGCTTAAATTTAGGGCACACTCTTTTTACAGTAGTAAGAATGGTTGAACCAACACTAAAGGTTAGAAAAGCACACGTAAGCATAGAAGTACCGATGCGTACTGCTGTTGGTACTGCGCGCACTATGCTTGGCTTAGCTGCACAGGACTGCGGGGCTTTGGGGTTGTCTCGGACAACACTGGACGATTGAAATGGCGAAATGAAAAGTTGAAATGCTGACGAAACGAAAAAACGAGATGGCGAAGGAGCACGGTGGCAAGCCCACACCGGGTTTAATCTTTTTCGCACCGTGATTGTATCCACGTCACATGCATATTTCTAAGAATCAAAACGCTCAACCCATGTTCAACACGTTACAGTCATCCCAATTTATGCACGCCAGCTACAAATAACGTCACACCACACAAGCATTTCTGTCTGATCATGACGATGCTGGATGAGCTTAGCAAGGTGGAAAAATTTCTTGCATTTAAACAGCGAAAGCTGCCCCGTGACTGCAACAGCATTGCAGGCTGGAACTGCATGTTTTCAAGCTGCGACGTCTAATCAAGCATCTGGTCAAATGTTCACTGCCTAAAGACTTTGTGCATGTGGTACTACTTATAAAGTTGCTAGAAATGCTTAAATGTTGAAAATTCAACGTATAAGCAACCAGAGTCCTTCAATGCCTTACTGGTCATGAAACTTCTACGCTCGTTTCATATGGGGACTGCGGACGCCACTACAGGCGCCACCGCCGCACGAAAAGCATCCAGTCGCCGCGCGTGCGGCATATTGGCCAGTTCTTGGCGTGCTAACTTTCGCTGCTTTTGGTGTCTGCGCGCTGATTAAGTATGCTTTTTTTCGTAGTAGTTAGCGATGAATAGTCCAGTCATTGTGTATATCACCTGCCTTCAATGGGGTTTTCTTTTCCAAGTAAATTACCGTAGACTTCGGCCGCGAACGGCAACAGCTTCTGCGTCCTCTGGCACAAGTGCTGCGCCATCGTGTTACGGATTTTAAACTTATATTTCTTCTTTTCTTAAAGCAGAAGTTGTAAATACCACACATACGGTAGCTCCGTAGTCACGGACTGCTGCGGGCGTATCGAAAACACAATAGAAAATCTGAAAGAAACCAAGTACGCGTCATTCAGACTGCGCCTAATGAATCCGTTGATTGCTTTAGAATGCACAGAACGCTAAAAGACATGAGTGGGTACATACTTGTTAACATCTAAAAACGCTGCAGAAACGCGAAGGATCAAAACACGAAGAGATATTTATGTTGCGCCGCGTGTTTTTCCGCTTCCACTCTTTGCAATCCTTGCAAAAAATGAAGCGAAAACGGAAAAATAAAGCAATTTTATCACACACAACAAACAAATTTCAATATTACGAAAGGAGAAAAAAGAGCGTCGTCCTGCGTACGAAATTTTTTTTTTTGCACTGTGATGTGCAGCACACGGAGGAAACAGAATATTGCCACGTAGCCAAGAACGACGCCAATCTAAGTTTAATAAAGCAACCTCCTGCTCTACAAAAGACTAGAATAAAACACAAACGTCTAAGAAGCAGTCCGCAGTGTGACGTGCACAGATGAAGGTCGATATAGTGAGTTGCGCGGCGTTTGCTATGCATGCATTAATCTGTGAACGTTATTAGTTTCAGATCCATGGAAATAGGATCGGTAACATTGTCGAAGAAACAAAAAATTAAGTGAGCGACAAGCTTTCCATATCAAACAATATTGCCCGACGGGACGTTCGACAAAAAGAGCAAACTGGCACTCCAGTTGAAACGCCAGATAAGAAAACCGGAAGCGGCCACGCGCGGTTACAAAACAAACAAAACAATCTCTAGGGATAATTCGCGTAAATAAGAAAAGTAAAAGCACAAGGACGTCCCGAAGCTTTTTTTACATGCGAGCAAAACAGGCAATGAAGTACCGCTTTTACCTGACTGATCTGACAAAAACCCGGCTTTAACTTAGCCTTGTACAACCCTAGGTCCAGGATGCTCTCAAAAGGGTACATTGCTTTTTTTATTCTCACCCAAAGTGCATTCTCACACACTGTCACACATGTATAATCGAAGCTGAAATCTCCCGTTTCTTGCCTTGGAATGGTGCGCCTCCATTTCACACGCAGCTTCCCGTCGGTCGGTAAAGAGAAGAAGTAAACATTTTATTTTGTATCGTTGTACAAGGAGCGACATCCCAGAACGCAACACGTGTTCGGAATCGTCGTTGCGCTACTTAAGCCGCATCACAACAGCGCGAGATGCAGGTTACATTTTTCCCCGCAGAAAATAAACACAACATACCGCGTCTCCGCCGTTCGAGCGAGCGCAACGCCGTCCGAGGAGTAACCTCAGTTAAGGTCCCTGAAATTATTAAGGTAGCGCCATCTTTAGATCTCGCCGCCTTTCGCCCTCGCCCGCGCTCCTTTCCTCCTTCGTTTTGGGAGAGCTTCATTGGGAGAGCTTAATTGGGAGAGCTTCATATGAAGCTTTCCCATTGAGAGACGGAGCAGTTGCAACTCTTACGTATTAAAACTACAAATGTATTGCAGCCTCTTTGCATTTCTTTGCCCGTAAACGAAAACTACCCCTTAGAACAATGCTAAGCTGCCTACGTCCTGTAAAAAATATACTGTGGGTCAACTGCCTCCTCAACAAAAAAAAAAAAAAATCGGCGAGTGGGCGCCTTGTTTTACAACCATTATGCAGGTTTCTCTTTCTTTTTTTCCTGCAACGAGCTTTAGCAGTCGAATCCACCCAAGCTAAGCGGTGGCCGCTGAGCCGTCAGCATGATAACATTTTCGTTGCCGGCAATGGCAAGGGGGTCGATCACTCACACACATACTGGCCGCAGCTCCTTGAAGCCCATCCTTGTGAGGCCGCCGAAGCAGCCGGTAATTTACGATAAAAGAAGCGCGGCGAGCCGAACACCAAGAAAAATACTAAAAACGTTTAACAAAACGGCGCTGCGGCATCGCGGACGAAAATTTTAACATGTACCACGATGAACAATCACCCACGGCAGAACACGCAGCATTTTTCACACGTCGCGCCGACAGACTGGAACTTGCAGTAGAGACTGTTGATTCACGTAGGCACGCACAACTTGTCAGGTGTTTTGTCAAATGGCGACCTCGATGTGCGTTTGCTACGGCAGTGCCGTACGGCGACAACACAGGCGCTTTGACAGCACTGACGACGTTTCAGGTGGCACAAGAGCACGAACACGTAATATTACGGCAAGAGGAGCACGTAGTAATTCACGTAGGACCAGCAAATCGAAAACAAACCACCAAAACCACGCACAACGAACCAGCCACGTCTTTTCGTGCACAGCCCACTATGACAATGACTGCATATATGCTAGCCTAGACTAGACTTATTACTACCGTTGGCTTTATAACAGTCATAGAGTTTTACCAGTTACTTGGTTACTTCATGATCACCCCTGAAGCAAACTAGGCAAACGCAATTGTAGTATTTGGTAAAGTTGATAATACCAAACATATATATATATATATAATGGCAGTATATTTTCTTGGTGCGAGCAACGTCTTTTATTGTCGTAAGTTTTGCTACTCAAAAGAAAATAAAAATGGAATAACAAACGAAGTTATTATCATCGTCATATACATCATGATTGACTGTTTTGTGTTTTATTCAGCGTCCAACCATTCACTTCTTTACTTTTCACAAACAGAACGGGCGGATAAAAAATTATTCGCCGCAGACATACTCAAACACACGCGCACACGCATACGCACACACGCACGCGCACGCGCACGCACACACACACACACACACACACACACACACACACACACACACACACACACACACGCACACACGCACACACGCAAGCACGCACGCACGCACGCACGCACGCACGAGAAAGCACCATGCGTCAAATTCACGCAGGCAAATAATTCACTCAAATGGAGGCTTAGCAAGACTAGGCAAGCTCAAATATTTAGACCTACGTTTAGAAAGCCGTCGCATTCTATTTTGGTGGCTTTGAGGTTAAGTACTCGCCTACTGATCCAAAGGGCGTGGTTCGAAACCAGCCCGGTGTTCTTTTTTTTCTGTGTTTTTGTTATTTTCTGCCTTCGGTTATATATTGACACTGTTGTTGCTCTTGTTGCTCTCTTCTCGCTGTGTCCTTTTTTTTCTGTCGCAATATATTTCTACCGCAAGCTCTACCCCAATAAACAGTACACGGCTTCAGCACTTAGTTGCAAGGATAAGCCATTTTACAGTGACCCTGAAGGAAAACACAGGCTAGGACAATCGGAAGCCACTTTTTAGGTTGTTTTTGTTTTCAATCCTTTTTTTTCTGTACGGCTTTTTGTTTCTTGTTACTTTTTTTCGTCTGTATATTCAGCTCCCTCCCACGTTTTTTCGTAAGGGGAGAGAGGAGGCCCTTCGAAAAGCCTCGTTCAATATGTATCCTTCTTACACCAGTGCTTCATACAAATGTACCAGTTCGTAATATTAATTCTGTGAATTTGTCAGACCTCACTAGCACGAAATAACGTATGCAGTGCTGCAGAATTTCCACAAACCATCGGCATTGTTTCTTACAATCTCTTGCCAAGCCAAAAAACTTAACCTTTCGAGTATAATTAGGGTTTACATGCTCGACTTCATATTTACTTGAGGAAGCACAGCAGGATTGTTTAGTTTACGGGTCTTCAGAAAAAGAATGTAAGGCAACAAATAGTTATATCTTCCACCCAATGTCCTAGAGGCAAGACAAAAGACATATGTCAGTCTTTTGACTTCATTTGCCTTCAGCACATACATGAGCAACAGCATTACGGCACACAGAAAAAGAATTAAGACAGCAAATTCCAGTTCTATCTTCCACTCAATGTCCTAGAGGCAACACAGGGGAAATAGGCCAAAGTCTTTTTACTTCATTTTGCCTTGAGTACACACAAGGGAAATAGCATTGCGGAACTCAGAAAGGGAAGAATGCAAGTCAGTTTTAAAGTTTTACACTTCTCGTGCGAAATAAAATCTTCGTACAGAAATTCAAACTTCGTTTTTACCATAGTACATACAAAGGTAAAACATCATGGCTGTTTGTCCAGCAGTCTACAAAAAGTACACAGCCTGCTTATGTCCTAGAGGTAACACAAAGGAAAAGTCAAAAGAAAGGCCACGCAGTCAATATGTAGGAGACACAAAGTAAACAGAAAGGAGAGATTCATTTTCATAAGGGTCTTTTTTTGGCTTCTATAGCTGCACGTATTTTGTTGCGGAGATGTTTTGTCTCACTTTATAATTGGCACTTGACCTTCTTCACGCGCTACTGCGCACTGGTACAACATCCTACTGGGGTGTGGTGGCCTGATTTTATGCCTGTTGTCGTCAAAATATATGCAGTACTTTTGTTGCTATCATCGAAGGGTCATACCGCATAGTATACACCAAGAAGTAGGGAGGGCAGAATAATGTGGCCGTCTTTGGCAACCCAAGGCAGTTGTGCAAAAACAGACAGTACGCTCCATACCTATAATCCTACTACTTTGCAGTAAATGTTTTCGAAGGGGCACATCACAGTTTTTCTCCACGCTCCCAAGCTTTGCACCGCTCTTCTATACCTTCACATCCACATGGTCTTCCGTTGGTATATTCCGCGTGTCCCGATTGTCGCGAAGCTTAGGCATTTTTAGTCAAGTCAATTTATTCCTTGACTTGGCTTTTTGAGCCTCGACTTGACAACACCTTTTTATTGAAGCGTTCGGCCTATGCTATTACAGTTTATACAAATAAAAATACCTACAAAATGACGAGCCTTGTAGCATTCGCAGCAGGAGCATAAACCGCCAGCAGAGTAAACCAGAAAGACTATTGTAAGGTCATGCATCCCTCTTACGCAAGTTTAAATCAATGTTTAGAAACAATAATCTTTACAAATTGTGTTTGAATAATCTTTTAAATGTCGGACTATAAGATACCACCGACGTTCGTATATATGCTGCTGATATTCGTGGTGCTATCAGTTTCTTTTAACGCATCACTTTAATTTGTCGTTTAGAACCATCTACCAGCTGTTAGGAAACTGGCTATAACATTGAATGAACTAAACTAAGAACATGATTCGTTCTGCAGAATGTTTTTGTAATATTGGGTGGTTCACAACATATAACAAGGAAACGATGGTATATTGAGAAAAATGGACGAAAAGTCGTTTTAAGGGTGAGGGAAACCCTTACATGGATCAGTATTCATATTGTTACGTGGCGGCAGGACAATGATGAGGCGAACCATGGGCGACAAACCATGGGCGATGGGGACGTAACAATATTGAGCTCCTGTACCTGCCCCGAACCTTTTGGCTTTCCTTGTTCCAGTACTGTACCGATTCCACACAGACCGCTACCAATGAAGCAGGCAGATACACCACACACATATCTGAAGTTCTTTTTTTTACTGGCCGCATTGTCTAATCGAACGAGAAGCGACGCCTGGCTTGGTAACATTGAGTAAAGTGGCAAAGATGCCTACCAGTACCAACTAAGTACAACCGGAAAACAAAGTGAGAGAGACAGGAAAGGAAGGGAGGGAAGGTATTAGGCTACGTAACAGGAAGCAGGCATCCCCAAGAGTTCTGAACTGATTAAATAAAGCGCGCTTTCCAACAAAATGAACGGCTTCGGTTAGTATTTATCGCCGCTCGAAAGGAGCTAATAAAGTTAGCGTCACCGACTCGGTTGGTCGAGGAGGGGGCAAGGTGAAGGCTCGTCAAATAAAACAGATTGTGCGCCCGCCTTTATTAAATATCGCTCCGCACACAGCGATGGCACGAAAGGCATAAAAAAACAGCTATAATTGGCCCGCCAGGCCATGTTTAAACGCAATTGGACGGGAATATCTATGGCTCGAAGACCGAATTCGGAAGCATAGCTGAAAAGTGGGTGAACGAAAATTCCGCTCGCTGCCGGGAAACACCGGGGAACATAGGCTATTGAGCGAAAACTGCCCGCGGGTTGAACTGAATTGAGGTCATTATCGTGGCTTCTCTTCAAAAGAGCTGATTTCAGACGTCCGCCGGGCGAAACCGGGAAGCGTCGTTTTCAAGTTGCGCTCGAGCGCTTGGCTTGTGTGAGCATTTCCCGCGTTAGCGAACCCGAAAGGCAACGCGAGCTGGCGTTGGTGGTGCGCGAGGAGAGGGGAAGGACTACGCGGCGTCTCCCCTGAATATGGGCGATAAGTTTTCGCGGTAATGCGGTTGTTTGCAGCTGGGAAATGAAATAGAGGAGCCCTGCTTCTCGACAGGCTGTTTTTCTCGGCTGCCTCGGCTGGCGCGGACTTCGCGTTTGTTCCGTGCCTTTCATGCTTCCCGACTCCCTCTTTATCGATCTTAACGTCCTCCTCAGTGTGGGTGCATCCCAACGTCTTGCCGGAACTGTCCAGCACTGAGCTTTAATGCTGCGTGGTTGCATAGAAAAGCCTTAGAGGTTATCATGTAAGTTTAGTCCCAAGTTTCCAACGCAAATCCTTGTCCGAGCTGACACCTTACACATTGGCAGCTGCTAGTTGAGGGAGCTCATGACGCTTGTTTGACTGCCTGGGCTACAGGTTAAATTTTCGTTTGGAATAAATATTGGATCCCTGCACTTCATATACTGTATCATCCTGCGCAAAGCAGAGCCAGGTCTATTTCGTGATTTTTGTGATATGTGCAATCAATTTATCTTGTGTATGACGTTGTTTTCAGTATTATGAATACCGCCCTTGCGCACAGAAATATTCAGATCTTGATAATCGTTCAAACGGGTAGCAAAGGTTTTTGAACGGTTATAATGTTATTTGTATATAATTTTATGTTGCAAGTGCGGCTTCAGGATATATAATTTATATAAAAGAACTAATTGTACTGGGACACGTTATTGTGAAAAATATTTGGAAGTATTTTTAAAAAAGTATTTAGTAAGAAACTGGAAAAAAATTATCCTCATAGCTAGAAAATATTGCATTTTTTCTTGGTTGTGAAAGTGCTCAGCCCCGCAAGTGCTACAAAGTTTCCGTGTAATCTATCGCCCGTGTACAATAACGTAAAAGTAATTAACTGACTCTATTATGTACTTGTAGGCGCATAGCCATTTTCCCTCGAGTGGCGCTTAAACTTTCTTGATTATATACGAGCGTGCACACCAAGGCTAGAATTTTTAAAAGCACACCTTTCAGGGTGTAATAATGTAGAATGATGGAATAATAATGTAGCGTTAGAATTTACCTTTTGGGCAATACAGGTGCCCACTGAAGCTTAGGCTGCTCGGGTGTATTTTATTTTGAGGGATGTCGTATACCCGGCTATCAGGAGTATTTAAACACTGTCGCAACCTTTAGGGGAATAAAATCTGGGTGTTTGGGGGAAATACTTAAAGCCCTAACTCTACAACGCAGAATTGGCGACGTATCGCGGGAACGTACATAAGGTGAGCGGTCCATAGCGACTCAAACCTCCGCTGTTATCGGCCATGCTAACAAAAACCCGAAAGTCATAGCTTTTATTGCCGAAGTTAATTTTTTCATACAGCGCGTTTTCATTTTCCATGGGCTTACGTATAATTAGGTTATGCTCCAAAATGTACTGCCGCTAAAGTTCTTCGCGGATAAACTCTCGGAAAATAACTCCGGCGCTGGAAGGTGTACAGCGAATGTTATATACACTAAAAAAATTCCGTATTTTTAGGGACAAAGCTAACTTAAACAAATGTATACTGCTTCCGTATTTCGGAAAACGTAGGGAGTGTTTATGAACATCGTAAACAGTTTCGGTATTTCAGAAAACGAAGGGCGTTTCCGTAATTCGACGAAAACAGTCAGAAGAACAATATTGAATTTGGCTTAACTGAGATACGATGTTCGCAGCACGTAACTGCGTAAGCTTTAGTAGTGATGGAGACCTTCTAATTGTATTGTCACGTAGCCAAAAACGAAGCAGTTGTCTTGAAGAAAAAACAAGTTTATTGGAGCGAACTTGGGCTCCCCTAACAACTCGATGAATACAGAGGCGGCGAAGCCGCATTCAACAAAGTGACGTTGCAGGCTAGTGTCGTCGAATCGAATGCCGCCGCGTTTGCGCTAACGACATTTATCTTTTGGCGCGGGTGCGTCTCGAACCATCTGATTACATCGAGAACACTGTAGCTCAAAGAAGCATATTCCAGGCTAGGGACGCTAAGGTGAAACAATCTCCCTATCAAATGAAATTACCTGTGCGACATAACAAAGAAAGAGTGGAACACGCACTTCACTTTGTACCAGATAACACAATCCGGTGCAGCAGGGCATAAAATAAACAAATCCAATGCATGGTTTGGAACAGTATTGCTTGCCTACAATGCGTCGCAGAAACAAAATTCAAACGTAGCCTGCAAACGCGGTGGCGCTGGTTACAATACCTCATCTCTCGCTGCTCTCTAAGACTCTGTGGTCACACAGCACCGAATTCGTCCATCGCGCGTGATTTGTGTTGTTTTTACTCTGCCAACGTTGGCTCTGGCATGAGGTGTGGGCAGGAAAAGTCTGTTTGGGTCGCCTATGCGGCCTTTTCTTGATATCTTTTGAACGTTCGCAGTTATCGCAGTTCTCACACGATCGACAGATAACGTGACAGCAGGTAAAGGACATTTTATTCATTGCTTTGACGTAATGCGTCGCGGGGCGCATTGAAACAACGTAACAACGTCTTGGTTGAGCCTGACTTTGCTCTCCCCCAATTCAGAACCACGTTTCTAGAGAACATGACGCGGGGACTGCGACGTCGCCGCGAGACAACCGTCGTGCTTTACAGGAAGGTAAGCTTGATTTAATTTCTTTCATTGAATGGTTTTTCCCTTCGAGGCTGATCGTGGAAGGCCGCCTTAGTGCAACCGCGACATGTACGAGCTTTGCGCGCTCACACGAGTTATCGGCGGCGTGGCTTGGTACGGTGAATGACATCTAAAATGACTTGGAAAGCTCTACTGTAACTCACGCTTATAGCGCTCAGTGCATCTACCACGGGGGAGAATCTCGTGATGGTTGGCGGTTCTAAACAGCCGTAGGTTGTAATTGGAGTCCACATCAAACCTACGCTGGCCACAACTGTCGCGTAGTTGTCTGGTGTATTTCCTCAGTCCAGTAAAACAGTTGGAGTTCCACACACATGTACAGTTGTGATTCAAGTGTAATGTTCTTTGAGAAGCACGCTTACGAAACAGCGGCGAGTATTTGCTGTTGCTTCTGAAATAAGTTATCTCGAACATCTATTGCGGGAGTCAAGCTGCCAGTTCTGATATTACGAATCTCATTCAGTCTTTGAGGGCGAAGGTCACTATCGGAATCGGCGCAACGCAATATTTAATTAACAATATTTAATTAACAATGGTCATACGGGTACAGGTGCGCCAAAAACGTAACTACGCCGATAATTGTCTCAATGGGGTAAAAAGTTATTATGTACTGAGCAGAAGAATTATGCTGCAGTGATTTTTACATTGTAATGATAATGTCATTTACAGACAGCAATGCAGGATGAAAAGCTGCATCTCTTGTAAGAAACCTTTCCGGCATGGCTGGCCTGCTTTAAATATTTTGCGCTTCAGAACAGTGTGCTTAAAGTTTTGCTTTGTCCCGTTAGTTGACGCAGTGTGGGTTTTTGGAAATACTAAACCTTCAACGCCATATTTACAGACACACAAAAAAAGCAGGATGGGCTAAAAAACAGTGTTGCTTTTTTGTGTTCCCTGCCGTGATGTGGGAGCCACGACTCAATACGTATGAAGCCAATCCCACACATTGAGGACCACTTCAAGAATAGGACGGTCTGGTGCATTCGTGCCCAGGCTTTGTCAGCATTCACAAGTCAGCTGGCTCGATTATGACCCACGACTCAAAGTGCCACAAAGAAGCAAAGGAAACATCAGTGCACTCTGACGACGTCCACAACAATATTGAACTGGAATCAGTAACTGCGCCCGAGCTATCACTGCGGCCCTGCCTATTTACGTTGATTCGCGAGGAGAGGCCGTCTTTAGACATTGCAAAAATGTTTACCTTGTAACAGATAGTTTTGCGCTGCTTCCCTCCAGCTATACAGTCAGCAACAAGTGCAGTAATGGCTGAGCAGAGGTACATTATTTAGTATTTGCATAAGAAAAATACTGAGAACAAGGAAGAAATAAATGGCAACCCGCAGGTTTATTTTGGTGGCACGAGGTGGTGTTTACTTTGTTTTGTTTCGGTCCTCTTTTTCATCCTCCAGCCCTCTTGGCGTCTCTTGGCTCCCTTACTGTCCTTTCAGGTTAGGCTCTCCGTGACGGTACATTTTCAGATCTAATTTTCAAAGAAACTTTGTGAACAATGACTACGTTAAACCAGGAACGCGTGAAACGTCACCGGATTTTGAAAATTAAGAGGACACTCAAGTGATTTGTAAACATTGTTGGATTACAAGCAAAAATTGTAGTTCGGAGTCCATAGGCCATGTTTCGACCACTCTGAGTGCGTTTACGCGATTTTATTTTGAGAAAAATCAATTCGAAAATGCTGCCCTCATCTCAGCATCCTTGCCCATTTTCAATGGCGTTTTCGTCTGACGTCAGGAGTTAATGACTTGGCTTGACTGGGCTACTGCACGGCTTGTAGACCCTACGACACAGTTAGTCCGTCCAGCGTTTTGTCCACCGACCACCAAAGGGCCTTCGCAATTCGTTCACTAAGTTGAAACTTTGCCATTACGCGTTTGTGAATCCGAGAATGTGCCTTTCTTTACTTTGTTTATTTGTACACTGTATCAAGCTCCAAGTCTAGGTAGCTCCACGGAAAATCGTAAATGCGACGCTCCGCTGACTGGTACGCTGGTAGGAAAATCTAAGGCCACTTGAAGGAGGGAGAAGTGTCAGCGAAATCAACATAGGTACTAAAGAAATAAGATCTTCTGGATCTTCTACCCTACAGCATAAAACTAGAAGCAAGAATCCAATTTTTCGCTGGCTGAACAAGCCCAGCGGACAGCAAGAGCACGACCACACATCTTGGAATGCTTTTCCGTCTAAGAAATGCAATTTCTAGACATAAAATACTGCGGAAATTTGGGATACGCTTACTGCACGAGCGCTCTACAACAGTCACATAGGCTGCTTATCAAGCTAAAACGTCATAAAAGTGTAACTGGTTATAGGTTATATACTTTATGTTTCCCTCTCCGGCAGCACTGGCGCGCGGCCGTGTGGTCTGGAGGGGTAGTTAGGTTGT